>NW_028317953.1:5320000-5620000 GCF_062004578.1 Staurois parvus
AGGCCCAAGGCATGAATGTATAGCGATGATTAATAGTCCCGATCAGCTAGTAGAGCAGGTTTTGGCACATGTGTATGTGCCTATATTGAGGCCAAGTAATGAATAAAATCCATATTAGGCTTTAGACAAAAATTCCTTAGGTATCATTTACGAAGTATAATATTATGCATTTTAAGAGTTACTTGCCGCTGAGGAAATCGTAAGCAATTGAAATGCAGGTACTCCCAGGAGTATGAATTTCAGTGATCGGCTTCTATTTTGCCAACTGTAAGTACAAGATGGAGGTGTGTGGCGCACAACTTCCTCCTCATGGAGACTTCAGTGTAGGGGATGCATGGACGTGATGATGTCACTACGTTGATGCATTTTGTCTGCCAATCATTGCGGACTTCATCAGAACTGGGAGCGAACATTCTTTCATTCCTTATATAGCGTGATATTTGCATAATGTATTCAGTTTGGCTCCCTCTTTGTGTCGAAATATCATCATTGCAGTATTACAAAATCTAAGGCTAAATTTAAAAAGACTGACTTTCATTGAATTGTGGGGAAGAGGCCCTTGTCTTCATCACCATAGAAGCAAGGTGCTTTACTAGGTGGGTCCTCCCAGGCAAGATATCCTCTCCATGTTGAGGGCATGTGACCTGGTATGGGGAACAGGAGGGGAAGCAGCACACTCGTTTTCTCTCCCTTTCCTGATCTGTCCGGCTGCACGGATAAAGATTTGTTATGGATTTTTATAGGGGACCCCTGCTTTTTTTTTTCCTTTGTATTTGGAGGCTCCCTTTTCAAATCTATACCAGACCTGAGGAGTATGGTATAGAGTTTGGGGGGACCTCACACCTTTTTCTTTACTTTATTGTTCTCTTTAAAATTCATGTCCGATTTGGTCCTGGTACAAATTGCTATCCTTGCCCCTGTTTACGGCCATGTAAGTGAATGGGACCAGTAATGTCACTGGTTGCTAAGACCTTGTCAATGCCTTCAATCACTCACATTCTTGCAACCTCTGATAGTGGGAAGCTGTCATGTATAACAGTGGAATTAATAGCATTTTTATACATAATGTTCAGTCCTTGCCAAATGGGTAAATGTCCAAGCATTCATTCAATCACCCAAATGACTAAGTGGTCAGAAGTTGTGTTCAGACTGAACCTTCAACTCATCCCTAATCATTTATACTCCACCAACCATTCCTCTATTGTCCCTCTCTGCCAGACTCATTCATGGCTTCTGCTTGGCTATATGGGCTATATAAAACAGAAAATAGAGAAGGTACATTGAGTACTACTTAAAAAAAAAGATCATGTATAATTTTCAGCAGTTGCAGGACACAGGCAGCCCATTCATAATGAATAACCTGCCTTTATAGACATTAACATCTGATATAATGCATATTAATGCACATGAGTTAACGTATCACAACAGCCTAGGGAAATGTGAAGGGTACCTTAAGGTTGGTTTATGTTAGATACTGCAGAAGGTGTAGATTTAAGACGTGAGCATTATTAAATGTTAATGTTGGCAATACATTCTGCTGTTTTTAGGCATTTTCAACCAGTTTTGAGTTTTTAAAAATAATGGATTGGGATAATGCTACCTACTTCAACATTTTCTGTCAAAATTAGTTGTAGGTTGATTTGATCTTTTCTTAATTTTCAGTCAAATGATGGGTGAAAGTGATTAAAGTGCAATAATTAGGGATGCACTGATACCATTTTTTTTTTTTTTACAGCGAGCACAAGTACCAATACTTTTTTGTGTACTTGCCGATAACAATTACCGAATTACCAATACCTGCTGGCAACTGTTTTCTATACACTTCAGCTGTCAGCAAGGGAACTCGACTGATATCTGAATGAGTGATCGGTTGTTATGGACACAGCAGCCCCGCACCTTAACCAGTTCAGCTCTCACACCTGTTTACCACTTATGGACCAGAGCAATTTTTATATTTCTGCTATGAACCTGTTGTAATTCATAAGATAACAAAGTAATACATATATTGTATTTTTAAGGACATAAAAGGCTTTCTTTTCATGAATATTGTCTTGCAACAATAATATTTTTTCCACAATCCCTAGACAATTAAATGTAACAAAAAAAAACACTTTCTCTTTATTTGAACAATGTTAGTTTAAAAATAAATAATGTTGATGTACATAAAAAGTGTGCATTTTATTCTGTAATTTGTTCTGTTTAAAATTAAACTAAAATGATGATTCTGGTACAAAGCATTGAAAAGTTTTTTACAAATTAAATACATTTATTTTTTTAAATTTTGCACTTTTTCAGTGTGAAACGTGTAAACATATGGTAAGGGGGTAAAAATTTTAATGGACTAATAAAAAAAAAAAAAAAAAAAAAAGTTTTAATTATTAATAGTTTATAAAATAGAAATGAACAAAAATAAAATCAGCAGGAAAATAATAATTAAATGGAGGAGAATAGTGAGTTTATTAGGGCTGATTAGAATAAATGAAAGGGTTAAACAGAGAAACATTTAATAAAAAAAAACAACTTTTACTTGACAGGTTGCTTTTACCTGACTTCATCAGCAAATCAATTCATCCCTTTGTTCTGTATATGACTAAACACAAAGATACAAACTGAAACAATGTTTTTTTTTATCTTCCTGTTGTTGATAAACATTGTCAGGATGCTTTTTTTTTTTTTTTTTTGACAGCTCCAATTACCAGGACTTTTTTTGTTTACACATCAGTTGTCAGCAGGGAACCCTGCTGAGAGCTGAATGAGTAATCAGTTGTTAAGGAGGCAGTGGCCCTGTTCCTTAACAACTGATTCATTCAGCTCTCAATTGCTGTCTTTTTTTTTTTCGTAATGCCTGGCTTTTTTTTTTTAAGGTATCAGTTTTAGCTAGCAGAGCATTTTCACAAATACTGATACTTGTGCAAATGCTTAGTACAGCGATCTTCCTGGTGAGCCATTTTGTTCTGACAAGGGAACTGCCCCTGCCAGAACAATTTTGGCTGCCAGCACTGATAGGATGCTGGTTTTCCAGCATGCCCATTCAACAGAAGCCAGCTGTTGAACACATGGTGTTCTGTTGAACCGGCCAATACCAGCCAATATTTGGCCTGTGTGTATGGGGCGTAAGCCTATAATAAGTCTTACCTGTAGGTACAATAAATATCTCCTAAACATGCAGCGTTTAGGAGATATTTACCTTAGTAGCAGCCGGGGACATCACCATGCTCTCAATAGACGGCACACTGTCCATTCAGAGAACTGTGTTGCAGCCAACTCCTGTGTGTGTGGGGAAGTGATGTCATTGCAGCTTGGCCATTCAAATGAAGGAAGGAAGAAAGAAAATGGTGACAGCGTGCCACTGGGAGGCTTTGTTTTACTGTAAGTCTGTCATAATGTGCTAGTATGTGATGCATATTGGCACATTATGACATTAACCCATTAACTTGCAGGGGCCCACTTTTTTCTTTTTTTTTGTGCAGTTTACTAATACTTTGATATTTGTAGGCACAGGTTGATTTACTATAGGTAAACAGGCTGTTCACTTTGCATGGATAGATGCACACTGAAAGGGGATTTGTTAGTTTTAACTAACCCCCTCTTACCCCAAGAACTCCCCAAAAGTCTTATACTTACCTGTCCTTACTTCTCACCCAATCTTTGCTGCTACCCACTGGAAGCAAAACTGCCACCAGTGCAACGTCTTCTAGCTACGTTCTTTTTCCTGCATGGAAAATCTTCATTAACTCTTACATAGGGTCAGTCAACCATCACATAATAATCAGCTTTATGAATGGAGATGTTTCTTTGCATGCACAGAAGACAATGCCCAGTCAGGAGACTGAATTTTAGCTGCAGCTGTTCGGCTACCACTTGACTGTACCGCATGGATCTGGCAGCAGCAATGACAGATATTATTAACATTAACATTTCTCTTGTTCAACCTGATAGATCAACAGATCCCTCTCTTCACATTAAATAGCATGGATGGATCTACACTGCCAGCTATTGTATTTTGATAGCTGCTGCTCCCTTGATTCTCAGAATACCCAAACCGTGATTGCAGCTGATTGACTGCAGCCACTTATTGGTTGAGAATTTTCCAACTGGCTCATTTGATTTTAAGATCGAATTTTGTCAAACCAGTTAGTGCTGAAAGGTCCTCCCATGGCTTGAATTTTGGCTGATTAAGCAGTAATCAGGAATATTTCAACTGTGTTTGGCCAACATAAGACTTAAGGTGATGCTGAGGGGGTTTATTAAATGATAACTGTGCTAAAAGCACACATATACCCAAATAATGGAGTCCATAAAAGCTAATGTTGATAACAAATCCCTATATTCCAGTATTTTTGTACCACCAATCAACACAGAACCTTCAGGGTATGACAGATACAATAGGATTTTTTAAAAAAAATAAGATTATTTAATACAATAACATAATAAAAACAATAGTATCCCCACTGGATATTTGTTCTTCTATGAAAGACGATGTTCATGTAAAACGTACACACATATACACTGCCTTAATCCACTGCACTATCCTGCTATTGTGATTCCAGAAGTGGAAACGTCTTCCAGAATATGCTGATTATCAGGGGATAGGAAGGTGCCAGTTTCCTTGGTGTGTTTCCCAGAACAAGTCTGCTTATTTAGAAGTATGGGAAAATATCTACAAACAGGCATATTAAACCATATTACTATATTATTTAGTATTGTAAAATATGTACTAAATATGTATTTCACTTTTTTCATACCATGGTAATTTCACTTACATATAATGCCATGTCCACGTCAGTTACATAATGCAGGAGAGTGCAGGGGGGCTTTGACTAGTGCAGTTTATAACCCCTTTATTTATTTATTTATTTATTTATTTAGTGCCATTCCATGGTGGATTTGCTAGCGTGCATCAGATCATTATTGTTTTATAAGACTCTATTCTGGTTCAATTTCAACTTGGAACAGATGACCGCACATTCTCATCAAGCACATTTTGATATGATGTAGACTGTTTAGTTGACCCCAAACTACAACATTTCTACCACCATGCTTCAGAGTGGGTATGAGGTTCTGAACAAATTAGCAATTGCTTGAAATCTACGCCACTTGTAGATTATTTTCAATTAACCATTTTCCAATGGGACTTCATATATGCCTAAAATTGTCAACCACACTACTGTTCAAGATAAACAAAAAAGATTTATTACAAATATATTTATTTCATAAAGGTTAAAAATATATCCATCAAGACAAATGATTTAAAACTGTTTATCCATAACCTACATTTCCAGAGGTCATAACATTCAAATTCATTTGAGATTTAAGATAGGGTCGATGTGTATAGATCAACGCGTTTTGTTGGGTAACCTGCTTCCACAGGACCTTTTGACCTTGGGTCTTTCTATTCACATAAAATACAAAACTTTAAAAAAAAATACAAAAACACATCAAATTATATAAATTCAACAAACTGAAAATACTAAAATTATACAGTGAATAAGTGTATTCAAATACTATAGCCTATCCTCCAAGGGGGGAAGAAAACACATAACACTGTTTATCCCCATTAATTTACCTTCACCTTCAGATATTCCTTCAATACAAATCCAAGAACAGGGAAGGACACCACACCATCCAAGCCCCCACCAACCCGTGAGGAGGTGGAAACACAATTCCCAAAGTCAAAAGGTCCTGAGGAAGCAGGTGACCCCGTGTAACATTTCAACTCATACACATCGAATCTATCTTTAATTTTCTATAATCTGTGATGGTTGATGCTATGACCTCTGGAAATGCAAGTTATGGATAATTAGTTTTTAAGTAATTTGTCTTGATGGATATATTTTTAATGTCTGTGAAATAAATATAGTTGTATATACATCTTTTTTATCTTAAAAAATAGTGTGGTTGACCATTTGAGGCATATATAAAGTCTCATTGGAAAATGGTTATTTAATAATATCTTAATGAAGGGATGATGTCTTTTGTGGTATTTGTTTCTCCATTTAGATCCTTTGCCAGACACATAGGCATCCACAACTTTTGATATTGATCTTGGCATGACAACACCATGCATGTCATTAGCAAATAAAACACCTCAGGATGTTGCAGGTCTGAATATGACAGGTTTCACCTGCATACTCCCTAATGAGGTTCTAATTAATGGCACCGAATAAGGAACAACAGATTCTAACTTTATGGATTTGTAATGGTGGTAAATGTAGGGCTTTCCTTACTTTTTTCAAATGACAACTCTGCATTTTTGTTAACATAGATGATTAAAATGGATGCAAATTTGTTTGAGTACACTATCCTAATCTGTATGCATTATTTGAATCAAGATATAATGTTTGCCTGTTACAGTATGTTGAAAAAGTCAACAATTTTTGTAGGATATATAGTACACTTCCTTCTTTACAGGGGGTAAACTTATGTATTAATGGAATCAATGAAACATGCCGCTAGAGCAGGGGTCTCCAAACTTTTCAAACAAAGAGCCAGTTTACTGTCCTTCAGACTTTAGGAGAGCTGGATTGTGGCCAATGGGGGTAGAAAAAAGTCTCAGGGCCAACATCATTGAGAGTAAACAAGGTCTCAGGTGTAGTGTTCAGTTGCATGGTACCTGTGGTCAGTAGGAGGAGGAGTAGTGCCCCATCATTGCTATCACTGGAAGGAATATTGGCCCATCATTGATGTTAGTGAATGGAATAGGGTCTCATCATTGATATTAGTGGGAAGAATAGTGTCCCATTGCTGGTGTCAGTTGGGGCAATTATGCCCCACTTTTGGTGTCAGTGATAGTAATAGTGCCCCAAAGGATGGATAAAGGCTTGCAAAGGGCCACATCCAGCCCTCAGGCCGCAGTTTGGAGACAACTCCACTAGAGTGAAAGTTCAGGTTCTACTGTGTTAAAAGCCACTGTAGCTAAGACGGCAGTGTTCAGTAGCAGTTTCATGCATTCTGGCTGCCAAGGAATAGGAAGGCCTTTCAGGGACAGTAAATACTGTACATTATGTAAGGTAAAGAAATATGTTTGATGGAATAGTGTGGATACAGGGCCTCTTTATTCCTGTGATGTATACTGATTCATGCTGCTGTGCTCATACAGTACAGTATATGCTAATAAACCCACAGCCAGAGGTACACTCTTGAAGTCCTTTGATTGTATCATCAAACCAATGTAACAAGTTTAAAGTAAGCTCAAATAGTCAATACACTCTATAAATACATGCATGCATTTCAAGGTTTTACAAATATTAATTAGCCATTCAAAAAATCTGCAGCATTTTAATGTGTTCCTATTTAAAAATCCTTCAGGTTGGAGGCTAATGAAAGTTTTATGAGAGCGGTTGATGAGGTATTTATTAGATGCATTTGCTCAATGGCGTTTATTTGTCACCGTTATGTCTATAAGATTTACCACATAGTGCTGCAGTTCTCATATGGTCTTTTACTTCAGTGCTGAAAGGGTAGCAGAGCAAGTCTGAGCTCTCCCCTGGGGCCAAAACAGAAGAATAAAAACAGCTAAACATTTGCATCTATTTAAGAATCCCAGTTCTAAGAGTTCTATCAGCACAGAAAAAAAATATATATGTATCTCCAGGTTAAACTGAGCTGTTCTGGAACTTTGAAGGCAGCTAAACTCTTAAGGCAGATATTTATTGTCAGCATTGACCCGAGAATTCGTGCCTTACTGATTAAAAAGACAAAGTCTTATAATATTTTGCATTTTCTTTTTTTTTTTGCTCCTGCCATTTAACACCGAACATCAGCTTAGGTGGCTGAAGAACCAATTTCATGTGTCTACTGTAAGAGGAAATGAACTGAGCCAAAGGCGAAAATAAAATTATACAAATGTTATTATAGACTAGCCTGCTCCTGTCCTAGTTTAATTCACAATTTGAAGCTGTGGGCTGTGCTTCTGGCTTTCGCCTTCCTGAATAAATCAACATTTGCTTACATCTAAATTATAGGGGGCCACATGTGACTTTGTTTATTGTATAAATTATACTCAAGGTTGATGTATTAACTCTTCCAATTGCTGCTAAAAATCAAAGCAAACTACTATGAGAGACTAGGAAATAGCATTGTATCACCTGCTTAGGAAACATAATTTTTAAGTATACTGTATACAGAAGAAATAATTTACATGTATTTTAATGTTCTTTTTACACTTCGGTGTGCACACTTATAATTGGTAAGCCATTTAAACACATCCAACAGCAAACTTTAACTTCACAAGATATATTTTTTTTAGGGATTACAGCAATACTGCATACTGTATGTACAGTAATTTATATATTGTTTTCACTGTTATACTATTTTATTTTTGTCATTTTTCATATTTCTCTGATTTATATATAACCTGTTGTAAGAGAAGCATGATGGCTACCATTTCTGATCATTTGGCCATCTTACTTCCATACTTTCTGTGTTATTGATTTGTAAAACAAACATGCAGATAAAAACATCTGATTTGTTTCTGACACTCCTAATGTGCATACTTCAGATCAGTAAACCTCATACTATTCTCCCGATGGGCTTAAATTGAAGAGATTCTAAAGGTTTCTGACTTATTTTCCTTTTGTTCAGCACTTCTTTCTTTCTCGCCTAGGTGAGAATGATTCCCCCGCTGACTTCTGGCATGTCCACATCGTACCGTACCTTGAAAAAATATTCATACCCCTTGAAATTTTCCACATTTTGCCATGTTACATCCAAAAACATAAATTTATTTTATTCCGATTGTATGTGATAGACCAACACAAAGTGCCACATAATTGTGGAGTGGATGCAAAATGATAAATGGTTTTCAAAATATTTTACAAATAAATATTTGAAAAGTGTGGCATGTATTTTCATTTAGCCCCCTTTACTCAGATAACCCTAGCTAAAATCTAGTGGAAACGATTGCCTTCAGAAGTCACCTAATTAATAAATAGAGTCCACCTGTGTGTAATTTAATCTCAGTATAAATACAGCTGTTCTGTGAAGCCCTCAGAGGTTTGTTAGAGAACATTAGTGAACAAACAGCATCATGGAGGCCAAGGAACACACCAGACAGGTCAGAGATAAAATTGTGGAGAAGTTTAAAGCAGGGTTAGGTTATAAAAACATCCCAACCTTTGAACATCTCACAGAGCATTGTTCAATCCATCCTCTGAAAATGAAAAGAGTATGGCACAACTACAAACCTACAAAGACATGGCTGCCCACCTAAACTGACAGACCGGCAAGGAGAGCATTAATCAGAGAAGCAGCCAAGAGGCCCATGGTAACTCTGTTGGAGCTACAGAGATCCACAGCTCAAGTGGGAGAATCTGTCCACAGGACAACTATTAGTCATGCACTCCACAAATTTGGTCTTTATAGAAGAGTGACAAGAAGAAAGCCATTGTTGAAAGAAAGCCATAAGAAGTCCCGTTTGCAGTTTGTGAGAAGCCATGTGGAGGACACAGAAAACATGTGGAAGAAGATGTTCTGGTCAGATGAGACCAAAATTTAACTTTTTGGCCTAAAAGCAAAACGCTATTTGTGGTGGAACACCTAACACTGCACATCACGCTAACACACCATCCCCACCATGAAACACCATGGAACATGTTGTGGAGATGCTTTTCTTCAGCAGACAGGGAAGCTGGTGTGAAAGAGCATCCCAAAGGAACGCTGGGAAAGTCCTGTTCAGGGTTTATAGATCTCCCAGGTTCCTTTCCTATACCTTTTAGGTATATCTGATATGAGGTGCAGTGCAAGGTTTACCTCTCTCTGTGGGCAATTAAATCCACCTGGGACCTGTATCCAGAGCTCTCGGCCTGGGAATCAGACAAGTCTGGAGAGCTGAAAGGTTGGTGGAAACTAACAAGCTGTGTATGGTGTGGCTGACAAGCGGTAGGCTTGATCAGTCTGGTAGATAGAACCTGAAGTACTGTGTAGTGAGAGCCGGGACATGGCTAGGTTTTTGTTTGATATTTTCTTGCCCTGTTTATTTTGGTTAAACAGTTGGTGCTATCTAACGATGCACAGCAATCACAGCACAACAGCAAGCCAACGCTATTGCGCAGGAGCAAACAAGGGTGCTCTGCAAACAGATTAGTGCTGTACAGGGTAAAATGCAGAGGTTGTTTGAACAGCTAGCCACTGTAACCACCAAGTCACACATGGAAGATGACATAAACCCACCATACACACATGGACGATGACCTGTAACCACCATTCACACATGGAAGATGACCTGTAACCACCAAGTCACACTGGTCAAAGATGATGTGAAGATGGATTGAGCCAAATACATGGCAATCTTATAAGAAAACCTGTTAGAGTCTGCAAAAGTCTTGAGACATACAGCCAGAGCTACAATAGAATGGTTTATGATCAAAGCATAGCCATGTTTTAGAATGGCCCAGTCAAAATCCAGACCTAAATCCAATTGAGAATCTGTGGCAAGACTTGAAAATTGCTTTTCACAGATACTCTCCATCCAATCTGACAGAGCTTGAGCTATTTTGCAAAGAAGAATGAGCAAAACTTTCACTTTCTAGATGTGCAAAGCAGGTAGAGACATCCCCAAAAAACGTGCACTGTAATTGCAGCAAAAGGTGGTTCTACAAAGCATTGATTCAGGGGGCTGAATGTAAATGCACTCCACACTTTTCAGATATATAGTTGTAAAAAAGTTTGAAAACCATTTATCAGTTTCCTTCCACTTCACAATTATGTGCCACTTTGTGTTGGTGTATCACATAAAATCCCAGCAAAATACATCTACGTTTTTGGTTGTAACATGACAAAATGTGGAATACTTTTTCAAGGCACTGTACATCCGAGGTGACAGTTTCACTGATGGGCACATGCATGCCACCAGATTCCGGATGTCCACAGATGTGACACAGGGCTTCAAGTCTCAGTAGAACCCTGAAGCATATAAATAGGTTGAAGGTAGGTATGCCTGAAGGTAGCCCAGTCCTCCTCAAAGACACAGGGGCACACCAGAAATTCAGGACATCACAATGGCAGCTGAAGACCTTCAGTGTGTCCCCATGGCAATTACAGCAAGCTAAACAAAAATGGCAACCACTGCAATCAATTCATAACTAGCTTTTAAAGTAAAATGCACATGGATGGGCTTTGCATAGAACAAGCATAAAACTAAAATGTACTTACCAGATAGCCTGCAAAAAATAAATTACATTCTGTAGCAGTTTGCATTAAAAGCAACGGTTTTATTTGCACAACATGTACAACTATATGTGGAAGTGTAATGCCTCATCAAGGCCCCTCTGCGTAGTGCCTTTTCTTTACTCTTTATGACAGCCTCTATCTTAGAGCAAACATAGCAATGGACAAGCTGAGTAGAGATATGCCTGGAGGTAGCCCTTTCCTCCTTAAAGTGATTCTAAAGGCAGAAAGTTTTTAACCTTCATGCATTCTATGCTTGAAGGAAAAAACTTTCAGTGTGCAGCTTCCCCCACAGCCCCACAATACTTATCTGAGTCCCATCTTGATCCAGTGAAGTGCATGAGAGGAGTGGCGCTCCCGGGCTCTCTCTCATTGATTGTCTGAGACAAAGCAGTGCGACCCACTGGCTCCCTCTGCTGTCAATCACAGCCAGTGAGGAGGGAGTGGGGGTGAGACTGAGCCATGCTCTTTGTGTTGCATAGACACACAAAGGCAGCTCAGGAGTGAGCACGCACAATTGCACCCAGGTCAAGAAGCTTGCTCTGGGGGCACTCGGCAATGGGGAAAAGTCCAGAAGCACTGTCGCAAACCATTGCACAGAGCAGGCAAGTATGATGTGTTTATTATTTTTACTGCTTCCCCGCCGTCCTATAGTAAAACTACTGCTACAGGGTGGCAGGGCTGCACAAAATCGCGTATATATACGTGATTTGCATTCCAAGACAGGGGGCGTGCACGCGCGCACGTGCCGCCTTGCCAGCGCTGCCATTAGCGGCTACAGATGTCAATCACCATGTCCCAGCCGGAGATTCCCCACCGGCACCGAGTAACACTGACTGGGGAGAGACCTGTGTGTAAACAACACAGGTCTCTCTCCTGCCAGCAATAACATGCTGCTGTGTATTTCTGCTATACACAGCAGCATCTTTCCCAAGTAAAACATACACAGCACATGTTGTAAAACACAGCACAGCCCACAGTTAACCCTTTGATCGCCCCAGATGTTAACCCCTTCCTGCCTAGTGTCGTTAGTACAGTGTCAGTGCTTTTTATTAGCACTGATCACTGTATTAGTGTCATTGGGATGTCAGTGGCAGTTAGTGTGTCAGAATGCCCGCCGCAGTCCCGCTATACTGTAAGTCGCTGATCGCCGCTATTACCAGTATTAAAGAAAAAAAAATTCCAGTACATATACCACCATTTGTAGACACTATAACTTTCACGTAAACCAATTAATTTACATGTATTGGGATTTTTTTTTAGCAAAGACATAGCAGAATACATTTTGGCCTAAATTTATGATGACATTTGATTTATTTAAATTTTTTACTGGATATGTTTTATAACAAAAAGTCAAAAATATTGTTTATTTTTTTTCAAAATTGTCGGCATTTTTTTTGTTTATAGTGCAAAAAATTAAAACCTCAGAGGTGATCAAATACCACAGAATGAAATCTTCATTTGTGGGAAAAAAAGGACATACATTTCAGTTATATTTTTATATATATATATATATTTGTATATTCATATTTTTATTTCAACATTAATATTTTTTCTTCTAATATATATTTATTTCTTCACTTTGTTTTTTGGTTATATAATGGTTTATGCCATTGTTTCATGTAGTGCAAAATTTTTTCACTTCATATTATGATTGTATAATTTGCCCCACTGAGACATGGGTTGTGTGCACTAGCGGCTACAGCATTTCATTGTAATTTTTGCTTTTATTTCACCATAGTTAGCGCTTGAGATATACAATTTATTTTAGATCATTTATGTACAGCGTTGCATGACTGCGCAATTGTCAATTAAAGAAACGCAGCACCATATTGCAAAAAATGGCCTGGTCATGAAAGGGGGTATATCCTCTGGAGGTCAAGTGGTTAAAGAAAAATAAAAACCTTTAGAACCACTTTAAAGGACAAAGGGAAAAACCAGAAGCCCGGCACTATATACTCATGGTCTTTATTTGCCTCTAACGTTTTTACGGAACTCAGAATCCTATGTTAGAATAAACATAAAAGTCCAAATGCGGGATAGCATATTTTTCAGGCATGTGCACACTCACAAAATGCCAGCTGGTTGGGTGCAAAAACTATACACATTTTGTTACAATGAGAAAAGTTGTCTTGAACCAAGCTACCTCCAGAATTAAGACTAAAAAATGTTTCATTCAAAATTTTGTTAGTCTATGAAAGTTAATATTTCCATAAAAATGATGGTACTTTGTGGGAATTTAGGAACAAGGAGCGCAGATAAGAGTACGCGTGATTTGTCTGTCAAGGTTCCCATTTATCCAGGTCATGGTATATTTACTGTATATCTATTACTCATGCACACAGGACATTTTGCCCAGCTCTCGTAAACGTCTTTCACCATGACTGTTGCATTTTGGCAGAAAAAGACACTTGATGCGTGTAACATGTCTAGACACGTTTATCAAGCACTTGGTCATTAATTCATTTTATTAGCCAGAATATTAATTTAATATTCTTAGCCTTTTAACTTACACTGAACAACTGGTCCTGTTATAAGAAATGGAAAAATAATGGACTTATTGGCAGCTTCAACTAAAACTGTTGAGTTCATTCTAATGACAGACCACAACACACTATATACAGTATGTCATTTTTTATTTTCTCCTTAGTTACTCTTAAAGGATTGCTACTTCCAATTGATGGTAAGCAGAAAGATAAACATCTACATTGGTTGTTCCAAAAGATAAGTAATAGTAATAACATGAGCAACATAATTTTTGAATCAAGATGAGGTAAGTAGTAGGGTGACATAAATATATAAAAAAGAATGAATATGATGTTATTGTCTGCTTAGTGTTTCCTTTTTACACAGGTAGCAGAAGCAAGATTTATCTTTAATAAAAATTAGACACAGTGTTCTGGAAAAAGAGAAGGATTATCTTGCTACAAACAATTTAAGGAGCACAAAACATCTCTTGCCTATGGGGAAAAATACAATATAAAATAATAAAATACAAACATAATGCAAAACTAATCTTTTACTATTACCATTCTGTACTGCAAGCTCCAAAAATACCTAATTTCACTTTTCAAAGACATGCCTTGTTCTAAAAAAATAAAAGGCTTGTACTAAACAGTTAAGTATTAACCATAAGATTCAAATCTTTGAATCTTATGCAATTGGTGGCATAATACCCGACATGTCATAAAATAAAGCAATAGTATAAGATATCCCAAAAGCTGTATCTTTTTATCAATAAAAAGTGTCCATCTGCTCCTGTCCACAGGGCCGGTGCTTCCACTAGGCAAACCAGGCAGGCACCTAGGGTGCACTGCCACCTAGGGGTGCCTGGGTGCAGCACAGGCCAGCACTTTGTGTGGGACACCACCATATCATGAATGATCCTTCATCTGAGAGGAGGGGCAGCAGAGGGGAGGAAGATCCTGGGTGTCTGGGGTCAGTGTTGCAGCTGAGCTGTAGCTCCTTCCAGTGTTCCTCTCAGACTCAGTCCCTTACTGCAAGCTGGGTGGTGGCTGCTGATCACTGTGGAGTTCCAGCCCTTCTCTTCCCATTCATCAGTGGAGGTGGAGCTGCGTCTGCAGAGGAAGGTAATGCCTGACTCTGATGTCTCGTGTCTGTGTGAGTGTGACCCAGCCGGCCATCCATCACATGTGCAATGCGTCAGTGAGTGATGACATCATCACAATCCCACAGCCTGCTCTTCTAGTGCCTGCTGATCTGTGTTGTAGTGGTGGTGTGTTTTGTTGGATCTGTCACTGTGTGGAATCGCTCAGTTCAGCTGCCTGCTGTCACACATCCATCCGTGACACTGATTTTGTCTTTACTATTGGTGCTGGTGGCATCCTATGGCACTTATTTTTGCACATTAAAAGAAATTGAGCAATTTCATGTTTTGTTGAGTTAATATTTTCTACTGTTTTTTATTTTATTTTTTTTCGGAGGGGGGCACAAGTAGCTGGTCTTGCCTTGGGTGCAAAATAGTCTAGCACCGGCCCTGCCTGTCCCGTGCATTTCCTTAGTCTCCTCTCCCCTAGTTAACCACCTCCTGCCCTCGGACACAGTGGATCACCAACCAACGGAAAGAGCCGAAGATGTCGGCTCGGTCATGTGATCAGCTGTGTCCAATCACAGTTGATCACATGTAAACAGGGAAATGCCGGTTATCGGCATTTCTCTCCTCAGGAGCTGTCACGCTGCCAGCTCGAGAGGAGAGGAGAGTTAGTAATCGGCATTCCTCGGAGGGGACATGTACACTGATCATCAGAGCACTGATGATCAGTGTGCCCTGATGATCTGTGTAGCCCCAGCAGTGCCACCTATCAGTGCCAACTGTCAGTGCTCATCCATGCCACCTGCCAGTGCCCATCAGTGCCACATCAATGCCACATATCAGTGCCTACCAGTGCACATCAATGCCACATATCAGTGCCCATCTGAGCTGCCAATCAGTGCCACCTATCAGTGCCAGTCAGTGCCACCTATCAGTGCCAGTCAAAATTTTCAGTGGTTTTGGTTTGTTTATGAAAAATAAAAAAAAGAGGTGCTTAAATACCACCAAAATAAAGCTCTATCTGTCACAAAAAAATTATAAACATTTCATATGAGTACAGTGTTGCATGATCGCGCAATTGTCATTCAATGTGCGGCAGCGCTGAAAGCTGGAAATTGGCCTAGGCAGGAAGGGGGTATAAGTGCCCTGTAGGCTAGTGGTTAAAGGAGTGCAACATTGTAAGTTTCTAGCAACTTAGGCCCTTTCACAAAGGTGTTCACTCTAGATCCTTCTGTCAGTTTTTCAGATGTATCCAGACTTACCACAATGTATGTTTATTGGTGGGCAGATGTAAATGGATGGTCCATGTCTATTCAGGTTTGTTTTTTATAAGCAAATATAATTTTATTTAGTTTTAAAAAGAAAACAGAGCACAAACATAGGTACCTGTGTATAATAATAATATAACCAAGGAAACACAGACTAGTGGTCCCGTTGGCATACAAAAAGGAAGTGCGTGTATATCAGGATAATTATTATAAGGTGAAAATGTTGAATCAGGCACATAAAGTACATCAAAATAAACATATACAGGAGTCAGGTTAATAATAAGGAATGTTATGAACCATACAAACATATATAATATACACATATAGACTACCTGGAGATCATGTTCAGTATGCCCATAGCAGACTTAAAATGGGGAAAAAAAGGGATGGAGGAAATAACAGGAAAAGACGGAAACACTCAAGGACCCAGGACCGTCTATAAATACAAAAAGGATAAGTAATGTAACCCATTGCAGAAAAGGGAGGATAGAATCTACAGTAGAAAAAGTCCAGCAATCAACTGTGGAGTTCACTGATCACTGGAGTAAGGGGAGGTAAGATGAGTGAAAAGTACAGATTTTAAGGTGTCGGAGGAAGCAAAATGTACCATAAGACCAAAAACTTACCGTGAGAATCAGAATCCATTGCCAAAATCTCTGCAATTCACATAATGCCATTAACAGTAGCTCTCCACACTGTCATGGGGGGGGGGTGTAGTAGAGGATTTCCAAAACAGCGGTAAAGTCTGTCTAGTGACTGAAAGCAAATACCATAGAAGACATTGCTTCTGGGACCATATCGATCATGGAAGGATTATAGATTATAGGTCCACTTTCAGGGCTGTTTTCAAGTTTAAGAACCCTATTAGGTACTAGGGCATTCAAGGTATACTGTATATTACAACCCTATTTGACCCTGTGTACTTTGATGTTTTGTTCCTACTCATGGCTATCCTTCCACAGAACATCAGGACTGAATCTGACTTGGAACAGATGGCTAGGAAAAAACATAGCTCCCATAATGTATTTTGAGATTTTTGGGGGATTTTGCTCTTACATGACTTGTGCAGTAAGTCATTAAAATATAATATAGGTAATACTCACAGACACACTTTGTGAGAGTGTATTTGCTGTTCTTCTACTTCACGGAAAGAAGATAAAAGTGTGAAATGGTTATAGTGATTCTATCTTTACTTTGGTTAAAAATAAGAACATGTTCTTTTTTAAAGAGAGTCTTTTAACAAAAAAAAAAAAAAAAGCAAGTAAATCTGTACTAACAAAATATGAAGGCTGAAATTGCAGACCTTTGCTTCTGAAAATGCTAGCTGTCATGCTGATCTAATGGCTTTAATACTTTCCGAGGCATTGACTTGGAACAAGTGCTGTGCGTCAATTTGGAGTTCGGGCTGCACTCTGACTTTCCTGTAGTTTCAGGTCAGTGACTCAGGAGGAAGTAAAGCCATAGATGGCCAGGCAGCTTACATTTTCTAAGTACATGTTTTCTCAAAGCACAAGATAGAAGCATGCTTTCTATAGCTGAATGATAAATCCTATATATGTCTATATATATATATATATATATATATATATATATATATATATATATATATATAGCATGTGTCCAGGCAAGCCTACACAGACAGGCTGCCAAGCTAGACTTAAGTCAGCCATGCATGGAACCGGACACGTTTCAATCCACTTATGGGCACTCTGGTTGCACACAAGTCGAACTATTAATTTGTATACAACCAGCCTGTGTGGGTTTTCCAAAATGATAAGTGCTGATGGCTATAGCTGGCAATATTAATCATTGTGTTCTGCTGGCAGGAAAGGCTCCCCTCCTGCAGAACACAATAGCACTGTGGGAAGGATTCCCCCAATAACACTGACTGTGTTGATGGGGTATTCAAGCAATTTTCTTTCCTTCCACCCATGGTGGAAGTAAATAAATTTGCAAAATCTGTGGTCTGACTTATGTCTAAGAGAATTGAAGATTGTGGCAGGACAAAGGTAGTCCATTACTGAACAGATCGGTGTGTCTGAGAAAAACAAGTGGTATTCTCCATGTGAGCAGACAACAAGTCTAGTCTGGTGATTGATAGAAGCAGTTAAGCAGAGAGACTGAGAATGGAGTTGAGCCAGACTTTGTTGAGTGAACTGAGTCACAAGTAAACTCTCCATTTGAAGCTAAATCTCACAATTGGTGCAGGTATGCAAATGGAAAAAAAGAGACCTTGTTTTGCTTGGAGTATGCTAATTCCCAGTGGGAAGTAAGTTATTTTCCCGATGAAAATTGTGTGCGTTGATAAATACATAGTATTGAAAGTCACAGCACATCATGTGTGGCCTGTGTGGGCCCATGGAGTATGCGAGCTTGTGAGGTTTAAAGGGACAGGTGGTTGCCAATACGGACAGGTAGACTAGAGTTTTTGTCTTGCGACAAAGGATGTCATGATGATGTGAAGTTCTTTCACAAGTAAGCCCTGGTTCACACTGATGTGACTTGTCATGTGATCTGACCATTCAAAATCGCATGACAAATCACATCCAATGATCGGCCATAGACTTTGCCGGAGTCACACTGATTTGAAAAGTAGTTCCTGCACTACTTTTGCTAATTTCAGGTGTGACTTGCATAGACATCTGTGCATGAAATTCCACAGATGTCTGCAAAGTTGCACCTGAAGTCGCATTGAAGTCAAAAATTCATATGAAGTCGTACAATTTCTAATTTGCATGCAGTGTGAACTGGGGCTTAGACCAGGCTGCTGTGCAAGAGGCTTAGCAAAATAAATCCTGGGGGCCACTTCTGGATCCCTTCCAGTCTTAAAAATGGCAGAAGGTCTACCTCAAGCTGGAAAAGAATGCAGATGACTTTGATAAGTTAAAAGAGAAAATTCTGTTGTGTGTGGAGTTTATTTAGGAGCTCTACCCGCTTGTACCACTCACTAAACCCTCACACTTCTGTTGGAGAAAAGCCATCTCACCTAGCAAGCGTGGTTTTCATAAAAAGAAAAGCTTTAAAAGGCAGGAGGTCCCAAAAGAGTGTCTAAGGGTCTAAGCATGTAAGGAGATGTCGCACGAGAAACAGGAACAAAACCCGGAAGGTTTTTACAAAGATCCCCTGTCCCTGAATAAAGCATATGATAACCTGGCCAGAAAAGATGTGTGTTAGCCCACCAGATTTGTGTTGATAAAATGTCTGCAGTCATCCCTAACAATTGAAGTGCCAACGTGCAAGTTAAGCCTGCTGCATGTGGCCAAATGGGTGGAATGGTCAATCCACTGAAAGATGAGTCAACAGTTTTGCAAACCCAGCACTCCTAAATAAAGAAGATAAAACCTTCAGTGATGTGTGGCAAGAATTTCTTAAGAAAGAAGAGTGCTGGCAATGATATGTCAGTCCTTGATGAGACTGGCATTGAAAGAATTTGTCATGAAGTGCATGTGAGCCTGGTAGCAGGGCACACCACATGTATGGACAAAGACTTTCCTCTGAGCAGTGGCCTTTGCAGTGAGAAAACAAGAAGAAAATAGAACAAACAAATAAAAAGCAATGGATCTGAAAATGATGTGATGTTTGATCATGTAAAGACCTCAGTGTTTATACCTGTGTCATGTAAGCAAAGTGCTAATGTACTGTAAATGTGGCTAATGTACTGTAAATGTTGCTGGGGCGACTACTAAGAAGGTGTACAATTTCCCTTAGCGACAGTGTCAGGTAACTTCCAAGGGACCCAGAATGTCAAAGCTAGAGGTTTCTCAGAACAACTTTAGTGCCTCCCTGCTGTGAGAGCCTGTATATGAGAATATGCATGTGTTAAATGGAGACCCATAGGCCCACAGCATTGAAAATGCATTAATGCCATCTGATATGCTTAAAGGCGTGGTGTACCAAA
Organism: Staurois parvus; assembly: GCF_062004578.1. Taxonomy (NCBI): domain Eukaryota; kingdom Metazoa; phylum Chordata; class Amphibia; order Anura; family Ranidae; genus Staurois; species Staurois parvus. Next base: position 5,339,886 of record NW_028317953.1, read on the forward strand.
ATAAAAATGTCACTGTCATGGCTATGTAGATTGTTTTGTAGTGTCAGAAAAGATGATAGTGGATATGGCTAATAGCAATGGTCTGAGAGAGCACCAGGCTATGGCTATGACAGACATGTTGAAAGAAATGTATAAACTGTTGAATATTCACCCCTTATGTACTTCTGTGCCTTTGACAGATGGATTGGTTTTGCAGTGCACCAACACTGACAATAGTGTGCTATAGGCTGTACTAGACAATGATAGATGAGAATGGGACCGTTTGGTACAATGTTTATTAACAGTGATGAAAGAGGCCTCACAGTCCACTGCTGGGTTGCTTCCAGGTAATTATGTGTATGGAGGGCACCCCAGAGGACTGTTAGACAGCTCTAAGGAAGCAGAGCATCAAAAAGCTTCTTAGTGTAACCGTGTGATGGATGGCATTTCTCCTATTGAAGTTCAAAGTACTGTTGACCAGCTTATAGAAGGTGGAAGGGCTTGGTAGAAGAGCTTATAGAAGGAAAAGGTCTTGGTAGGAGTGCCAGAATACACAACAATGAATAGAGAAGTTGACTTAAAATGGTTAATGTCAAGTGTCAAGACATTTGTCTGGAGGAGCATCTGATAACAGATGAGTTGGTGTTTTGTGAAGTTGCCATGGGAGATACTCACCCATTGGTATCTAATCTGTCTGCAAATACCGCCCTGCCATAAACAGGAAAACAAACAATTGTCTTTGAAGTCAATGGTGAAAACAGAAGTGCATTTCTGGTGTTAGATAGCCTTGTTTTCCTGAGAGAAAACAAAAGTATTTATAGCACCAACAACCAGTATGATGTGGTAGAAGGGGCTGGCACTTGCAGAGAGGTTGGCAGTTGCTCCTCAGCAAATGTGGAGATAAAAATTGTGGGCAGGATGTAAGTATGGGAAGGATGTCCTACAATTTTGAAGACTCCAGGAGAATCCTATTTTTCAAAGAATCTGGAAGTTAGCTCAGAGCTCTGTGAGGTGAAGCTAAAAGGAAGGTCTGGGAGTAGTGATGAAAGAGCTGAATGAAATGTCTGCAAGTGCTGAGAATCCTACCCTCTCAGTGCTGCTAATGGCAAGGGACAAGAAAGTATTTGATTCCCAATCAGAATTACCTATACCTGCTTCTAGAAAAGTATTTGAGAACATAACCCTTCCAATTACAATTGAAAGTAAAAGTGCCCTGTTTATAATATGATTGGTGTAACCAAGATTGAATTATTCAGAAATGGCTTTTGGAAACATACTCAAAAGAAGAATTTGAAATGTCCCTTTTGAACTAATGCCAGTGTGGTGGTCAGGACGGGGAGTTCTTCTTCACATGTAATTAGGGCAACTGTGTAAGCAAAAGTATCTCTGCACTGGAAAAGAATGGAAAAAATTATAGTGATGAGAAGTCATGTAGGTCCTTTTGTGGGCAGCCTTCTTTTTGTCAGGAAAGGAGAAGGAGAAGGCAAGAGAGTGCCTATGATATGGAGAGGAGGTGAAAATGTCTTAAGAAAGGTGCCAAGGGTTACTGCTGTGACATGGTTAACAGAAGCGTGTCATTGTTTGGTGGTCGACAAAAGTGGGGGGGGGAGGGATTTGTGACAGATGGTATGTCTCTATGTAAAAATGCAGATAGTGCCTGTTTCAGTAGAGGAAAGGTCCCTAAAAAGGTGTAGAACTGACGAGTCAGGAAGGCTTTGCTCAAAAGGAGAGCATTCTCTAGTCAATGATTGCTCGTATGTGCTGTGAGAGCTGCTTGAAGCCTTACATATAGAGGGCATGTGTCCAGATGAGGCTACACAGTCAGACCCCTGAGCCAGATTTATGTCTGAGAAAGTGAGAGATTGTGGAGGGGCAAAGGTAGTCTGCATCTGACAAGAGCAAAACTAGTGGCACTCTGCATGTGAGCAGACAACAGGTCCATCCTGGTGATGGAAGAATCCAGTTAAGCAGAGAGTCTGAGACTGGGCAGTTCTGTCTTAATGGGGAATCCACAGAGCTGTGTAACAAAATAGCCAGGAGGCTGAAATACACATACGTTCATTGTTATTCTAAACAACCCCTGCATGTGCATAACACTAAGTTACTATGAAATATAGATGGATAAAAGCAGGGAAAAAAACCTTAAATGGACTTTTTGAGTAGACTGAGTCTTTGTAAAACTATGTATTTGAAGCTAAATCTCACTAAATAAAACATCAGGTTATGTAGTTGTTAGTTGAATGGGAAGACACATGTTGACAAGCAAATGTTGCTTGATTCAGTGAACACATGCGTGAATCGAGACTGTTAAAGAAGAATGCCAAGCAAAGTGTAGCAATGTAACTATGTACTGTATATACCATACCTGGCCAACAACCCTGGAAGCTGAAAATCACTAAAGTAGACAGCGCTACTTGCTTCCAGGTCCCATGCTGAGCAGCCAGCCAAATGTATCATGAACACAGGAGGTTGTCACCACCCTACCTCTACACCTCGTCCAATCAGAAAGCACTTTGCATTCATTCAGAAAATGTATAGCATTCTCTGAATAGTATCCATGCCAAATAGCTGACCTGTGTTCACAATGCAGCAGACCAGCCACTCAGCACAAGACCTGGAAGCAATTAGCATCAGCCATGTATGGTACATACATAGTTACATTGGTCTAAGCTAGACTAATGTAATTAGGTAAAAATATATTGCCTGGAGTTCTTCTTTAATGTGTTATAGTATTGCATTCGATGATACAACCACAAGAACTTGCAAAATAGCAGTAAATGATTGACCAATTGAGTTCTTTTTTGACAAAAAAAAAAAAACCTGGAAGCTGATTGGTTTCTATGCAGAGCTGCACCAGATTTTGCACTCTCCAGTTTTAACCAATCAACCACAATGATTCCCCACCTGCAAAGTCTGTGCAAGGTCTGTCTGTGTCTTTGTGCTGGCAGAATAAAGCTTATGATAGGTGGCATCATCAAAGTGGGGCCAGGTGTTTTTACAGTGATGATATACAGAGCAGAGATGGTCTCCCTTCAGCTGGCACCTGGCATGCCTGAAAGTGGAACTGAGGAGGATTAGTGGAGTTTGAAGAAGTGCCTTTTTTTCTGGAATCCACAAACAATAATAATTTATGTCTGGCACATTTTAAATTATCTCATTTGTACCTATGGAAAAAGTGTTTTTCTTTTTTTTTCTGAGAACAAAAAGGCAATATGCAAAGTGTCATATCGTTTTCTGACACTAGGTGGCATATGCAATTTGAAATGAAAGTTTCAAAAAAAGTGTAGTAGTTAGTCTAATATTTTAACAGACAAGTATAATAAATGTTACATAAAAAGCCATTATGCATTTCAGACAATATATGCATACTGTATATTCCTCTATCTTGGCTAAACATTTAGTGTTTACATTGTATTGACATTTGCTGTATAGTTACATGATAATATCATCAGGCATTTCAGGCTGCAGAGAGATTAAGATTCAACCACTTTACATGCTGTTTATTTTAGGGAATTAACACACAGGGATTTAAAAAAGTGTAGTGATTCATATGATAAACCTTTATCTAAATATCTTTAGTCCTGAATCTTTTTCTGTATATATTACAGATAGCAAGCCCATGCTTGTGGAAAGGTCTATAAGTCAAGGCCAGAGTGGCGAAGTGTATTTCACTATCTTCTTTGTTTCACTTCCATGTAACACTGCATGAAAATAAATGACGATTCTTTTCAGTATGAGTAGTCTGCATATATATCTTTATTTTACATGAAATGTTTGAAAATTAGCCATAGGCAAGGCTCTATCAAGGTTGACTAGAAGGATACATAAGTGAAATCCAACTCTGTTTAGAGCTAGTTTATCTAGACCAGTCTGTACTTTGGACTTATCAAATATATAACGATATAAAGCTGGCACAGTGAAAAGCCTGATACCAATACCATGACAAACCAATTTCATGTGAAACCACAGCCCACTTTTTTCAGATATTAGTATTCTGTTTTTCAGTAAACCTTTCTCTAAAGATATTTTGTGGCATACCCTTAAATATGGACTCCCAGCAGATATAGATATAAAATTGCACAAACTAATATAGCAATATGTGCAGTAATATATTGTGGAATTTATTTTTTAATGCAGCTATTGTAAGTTCCTAAGTTTTACTTGTTATAAGCCCATTATTGTGTGCACAGCAGCACAAACAGGTGTGTTCATGCTGACAGGAGGAGAGAGCAGGAATGATTCATGCGTATTTTGTTGCTCCTTCAATGTCCAACACAGACTGGAGGGCAAAGAAGTGATAAAGCAGTATTGCTTAATTTTAAATAATATAATGAAAAAAAGTAAGGAGACTCGACAAAGTAGTCTCAAAGTTGTTCAGAGGGTTTGCTGGTACCACATCCTCTACAGAGGCGTAGGTAGGATATTTTGCACCCGGGGACGAACGGCCACTTCATGACACACCCCCGCTTCATATGGTCCCTGTAGACACCCCCCCGTCCCGATCACATTGCCCCCCCTTCATCCATGGCACTACTCACCCGGCTCGGCTCTCCCCTCATCCCCTCCGGCACATGCTCACTGCCCTCTTCTCTGCTCCTCTCCCGGTCGGCTCCTCTCTCCTCTCATAACTCACTGTGGATGGCAGACGTATCAGATGACACATCTGCTGCTGCAGTGATCTTGTGACCTAATTTTGGCGCCCCTGTACCTTGGCACCCGGGTACATATGTACCACCCTGCCCCCCCCCAGCTACGCTCACACACCAAGATTCAAGACCAAGAAGGAGTTACCGGCCTAGCTAGGTCAACTTAGGCGGGAGTACAAACAATATGCAAATTAAATAGTACTGAAATAGTGCCATTAAACCACTAAACCACCACCTCTAGAATAGGAGGGGAAAATTACCAATTTATTGTGACAAGGTCACCGTAGGCCACCACCCTAATAGTGAGGAAGGGACCAGTCGCAGGAGGAGATGCAGGTCGTTCATGGCTGATGCACCCTATGTAGATAAAATTGTACCCACAAGGGGCACTCACAGGCCCATGCAAGGCAGGAGGGACAATGGTCATTGTGACTAGGTCAGAGGCCACTGATAGTGTACAACTGAGACGTTACCAGCAAAGGATAGTCATAGACCAACTACAAAGCAGGTAGAGTTAAAGAATAAGTTCCCCTTTTTTTAAAAAAAAAATAAATGCACATCTTTTTGCAGATAAAAAAATGTGAATTTGCTATTTTTAATTTTTTTTGTTAGGAGCCTGTAAAGCATTGCACCTATGATCAGCAGATCGTGGTTGCAATGCATGGCTCTTGTAGACTGTAAGTGTAAGCTGTCTGTTCGCACCTCGTATTAGCAAGTAGTTACACACTGACAGGAAGCATCAATGACTACCTAGAGTCATTAGGTCCCTTGTAGTTCACGGAATTTCCCATTCATGATCTTTTTTAAATTGTGACAGCAGGCGCGGGGAGAAAATCCCTGGACTGCTGTCACAGCAGGGACTTGTGGGGGCGCAGGGGCAGCTGCAGCAGTAACATGTTATGTGTTACACCCTGAATATAGTGTAACACATAACATGTTAGAAAATGTGAACTTGTCCTTTAAAGTTGGTCCATGACAAATGCACCATAGGCCACTGTGCAAACAGAATACTAGTGAGACAGAATCACCCGGGTCACTGTCAGACCCAGTGCAAAGCAGCTGGGGTTAAAGGCCTTGTGTGACTAGGTCACCAAAAGCCACTGTACAAATAGTATACAAGTGAGGCAGAGCCACAAGGGATACTCAGAGATGACAGTAGGTTTAATAACTGTGTATGATCAGGTCACAACAGGCCACTGTGCAAATAATAAACTGAAAACATTACAAACAAGGGTCACTCCACAAACCACCACAATGCAGCACGAGTAATGGCCTTGTGTGACAAGATCACCACAGGCTCCTGAAAAATACGTAACTAACATAAAATGAAAATATAACTAACAAGGTTTACTTGCAGACCTACTGCAGAACAGTAGGGGTTATTGGCCCTGCAGTACTAGGTGACCATGGGTTGCTGTGCAAACGGAAAACAGTGAGATATTACCAAGAAGGGATACTCAAAAATCCATGCAGAAAAAGAATTGTTAATGGCCAATGATGACAAAGTCACCGTACCCTTCTGTACCAACAATATCCAGTGATACGTTACCTGCATGGGCAACTTGCAAACCATGACAGAACAGAAGGATTAATGGCCATCTGTGGCTAGGTCACCATAGGCCAAGGGTACATAGTGAGACTTACCCACAAGAGATACTCAAAACCCACTGCATAGCAGGTTAATGGCAGTGCATGGCTAGGTTACCATGAGGCAGTGCACAAACAGTATACAGTGAGGCATTACCAACAAGAGGTACTCACAGACCACTATGAAGCAGGAGGGGTTATTGGCTGTCTGACTATTCAACATAGACCATCATACAAAAGTACCCAATGAGACATTGCCAACCAGCATTTAGATCACTGTAGAGCACAAGGGTTTAATAGCTATGCATGGCTAGGTCATTATAGGTCACTGTACAAACAGAATACAGTGAGATATTACCAACCTGGAGCACTTGCAGCCTACTGCAAAGCAGGAGGGGTCTCTACCAGCTGCTGTACCACAAGAACACAAAGAGACATTACCAACCAGGGGTCAGAATTGAGAGAGCCTAGGTCAATTTGGGGAGAGACTACCACCCCCCAGCTCAAGCCATTAGCTGAGTGGGGGTGGTGGGGAACCTTTGGATCTGCTATGTGGTGATACATTGTCCCCAGAGGAGTGCTCAAAACAGGGTTAGGGAGTGAGGTGGGTTAACGCCATCTGTACCAGGCACTATTTAGAGATGGAGCCAAAGCAGCATCTTCAGATAGTTGTGCTGTCTACTGGCAGGAGCAATGTTGTGGTGGTCCTCTGGGCACCAAATTTAGAAAGTAAACAGCGCACACATGTGCAATGAGCTTGGGAAACCAAAACCTATGCAATGCTAATGGGGGGCCCCTAATGGCCACCTGGGGGAAATGCAGTGGAAGTTACTGCCTTGTAAAAATGGTGCCAGGTACATATAAATGCAAGCTCAAACTGGCACTCCTACCCAAGGCTGTGACACACATTTAAAGTGTCATACCCAGTATTCCAATCCTCAGGGAATTGGAACAAAGCACACTGGGTTCAGGGAAGATCGTCTTCTTCTTCCAAGGGCAGAATGTTCACCCTGCTCAATGGTAATACCCCTGAATATGTCTAAGTCCAGGGTTCTGTCACTGGCAGATCATGACCCTGGACCTGTATAGCAACCTGAGCCTAACAACTCAGTGCACCACGTGTCTAGGAAAGCGCCCACACAGAATCCAGTGTCAGAAGTGACTTTACAGGCTGGCCTTGCATGTCCTTTAGACAGGCTTCGTCTTTGTACACCAAGGTTCAGCTGAAGGCTCAACTGATCAGAAAGCTTCAGAAAGGAGCTGCAGTGACTTTGGCACAGCCAGGAATTCTGGTAGAGGAATCTTGAGAGCAAAAAAACCTCCATAAAAAGAGATAAGCTTTTCTCAGTAGAGAGGTGTCCAATGCCTGAGAATACTAGCCAAAAACGTAGGCTTGCTGGGCACGGGATTAAAGAAGGGAAGTCCCTACAGCTTTCTTTTTTGCCAGTGTCCAGACATCTGTAGGTAGCTGCACATAACCCATGGTTAAAAACTGAAGATCCTGTGTCCTGTATTGTAGGTAGATTAAGAATTAGATTCAGTCCATGATGCAGTTTATCACTAGCATTCAAACAGCAGATTTTGACGTCCCCCCCCCCCTCATAGTTTTATTAGCTATTGATACTGTCAGTAGATATGTTCTGTAACAAGCCAAGCTGTCCAGCAAACTTTGGACAGGTTTTTATTTTATTTTCTCTTAGGTAAAAGTCCATCAAACACAGTTGTATGATTTATTTTGCAAAGAATTTATTAATTTTAGGTTTACAAGGCATACATTGACAACCACACAGGAGATAATTCCACAGAAAATCTATCATAACATCATACAAACATATGTGTTCTTTAAACCACAAAATAGTTCAAGAAATCAACCTTAGGCGTGAAAGGAATGTGTGTGGGTGCATGGTATTGTGGTTAACAAGATAAATAGGAAAGTCTGGTAGGTCTTGAAGGGCCACTTAGCGGTGGGGTGAGGGGGAAGAGGAGTTAGGAGAGCTAAAGGGGAGTTACATTTAGTTAAAGGGTGGGAGAGATAAGGGGGGTTGGGAATGGGAGTGGTAAAGAGGGCAAGAATGGAAGGAGTGTAAGGAAAAGAAATAGAGAAAAGAGAAGAGAAGAAAGAAGGAGGCAGAGAAGAAAGAAGGAGAAGCAGTCATCTGCTGTCTAAATAGTTAACAAGATGTCATTGGAAGTGGTAGACTATGAACACATTATCCAGGGCAGTCATACTTGGAAACATTTTTTGCGTGTATCTGTTGAGATGGTCGTTAGATTCTTATTAATCATTTTGCCATTTAATCGATTTTCGACTTCGTCAAAGTTCAAGGAGGGGGTCTTCCAGGATCTAGTGAAGGTCAACCTGAAGGCCATAAAAATATGTATAATTAGGGTTGTCGCCACTCAGAATATATCTTGAACAGGCTTACTGAGAAGTGCTTCCCATGGGTCCTTGAATAGAATGGTATTGAGGAATGAGCGGATGAGGTTTTATATTAGTATCCATAATCTATTAACTCAAGAGGAAGTCCACCAGATGTGTGCCATTAAGTCTGGTTCAGACCAGCTCCAGAAGTGGCGGGGCTCAGAGATCAAAATATCAGTTAACAGCATTCCCAGGGTGGGTCCCAGGGTGCTCAGAGAGGGCAAACTGTGGAGTTCTCAGTTGCCTGGGTAGCCTTGGGGAGAGAATTACATCTGGAAGCATCTCTGGGTTGCTAGGCAATGTGTATTGAGGCTATATCTCTTATTCAAACCAGAATTTTTTAGGCGGTAGAGTACGAAACGCATCACCTAGCTACTCAGCAGTGCTTCCGTAAGCAATTCTGTCCCTGATGCCACGCAGCCAATTGAAGACATGGCATGTTACCATCTCTAAATAGGTCCTGTCTGACATTTCCATATCTGAGCCCTACCAGTAACCATGGACAGTTTACTGTGTTTTTAATTGTAAGGGTTGATCCCTACTCTTCTCTGTCTTTATGAGTTGCAGAAAAAAGTGCATTTCCCATTCTCTTTTCACCTCTGGATTTTTTTGTGGACATTGCTGAGGCACTGACCATCCACTTGCCTTACACACAAAGTAAGGTGTACTGCTTAATGTTTGTTTTATGTATGTTTGTAAATAATTACAGTATTTCACAGCTGATGCTACATACAGTTTAAACAGTGCTAACAGCAACTACCTAAACTATTTTAGGTGAAAGCAAAGTTGGAGTTTAAAAAAGTCCAAGAATGAAAGATCTTTGGACTGTGAGTTTAATGATGTGCTTTAAATTTGCTTCTGCTCCCCTGATCCAGAGATCTTCATCTGCAAATATTAGGTCTTGCAATATTTCTGCTCACTGCTATGCTCTTCAGTTAGTTAGTGGAGGCAATACAGATATCTATGTGGCTCTCTCTGAACGCAAAATAAAATTCTATTATAATGTATGCAAACAAAGACATCACTTACATGCAACATCCAGGGACAATCTTCCACTGGACATTTCATTGACCATGTTCCTCACAGTGCAGGTGTACCAGCCAGTGTGTGCTTTGGTGACTGGGTATAGGACAAGCATGTTGTCTGTGCCCTCCTGAACTCTAATTGTTTCATCAAAAATTGTGTGTCTCTGCCAGATGTATGTAACAGGCCTTGTTCCAACCTCAACTGTACACGTCATGTGAACGTCTGTTCCTTCCATTGGTTTCTCTTTATCGATCTTCAAACTAGGGGTTATGAGAGGCACTGCAAACCAAACGGAAAGGGCAAATTTAAAAACTAAAGAAAGTAAATAAAGTCAAGTAAATAATACTTCTGCAGTCACTTTTATTCAAAGTCAGGTGTGAACAAAAGAATACAGAATTTAGGAGCCATTCAGTTCCCTGTAGGTGCCAGTAACCAATTTCCTCCTCAGGCAGTTAGAAAATGCAGGTTTCCAGTCATGTGACTGGTCTCACCAACTGGCTCCCCCACCCTTTAATTTAACATGGCTTTACTTAATTAGAAGTTCCAAAATAAGTACTAAGCACATTTGTAAAGCAACCTTGTTTACTATAAATATGTATTTTTTGTTGTAAGGACATATTGTTTATTTAATATGTCCACAAGACAGGAGTGTCATGGCTTCTCTACAGCAGACCGATGCAGCTGCTCCCCCTTCCTAACCCTGACCTTGCTCATGCTCTTGGCAGCAACTAGGGAAGCCATGCATGTTCTGTAAAGACTGTCTTTACAGAAGCTGCTAGTTATTGTTGTAAGGGTAAGCAAACTGAGACATTGCAGGGAGGTAAGTTGAGTTGGCCTAGAAAATGTTTTTAGTGCATCTGATGTAAACCTTAGCAATTAATTGCTACAAAGTGGCTATAGCTACACAAGTCTGTAAGAGCTTGTTTTAAAGAAAATCTCCAGCTTCAAGACAACTCCAGATATACATTTCCTTCAAGAAAATAACCTGGCACTAAGGTAGATATATCCATGAGTACTGTGGGTAGGTTGTAACCCAGAGCACCTAGAAGAGTCAGGTACTCTCAGGATAAGGGAGTGAAAACAGATCGCTGATGACACAGCAAGTCACAATATGCCTCAAAAGGGGATAAGACCTGAGAAAAGTAAAGCACCTCAAGGATTGCAGCACAGGATAATGGAGACAAAGAGAGGTGTCTGTTGCAGAGAGGAGTATGGGATCAAATAACAAAGCACCCTTGAGAATAGATTTCTACTACTGTGGGAATCCGAGATCTCAGAAAGCAGGGAACTCAGTCAATTCTGGAAAAAGCACATGGAGTGCAATAATGCCAGAAACAAATAATAAAGACTCATCAATAAAAGTTAGAGTGGAGCTACAACAGGGAACGTGAGACTCTACACTGCTAGGAGACAAACCCACAAGGGATCTAGCAGTACAAACAAATAACCTCTCACTTGTAAATGAAGATAGGTATGTTTTATGCAGAGGGATGAGCAGGTGAACTAGAGGACTTTTGGCTTAGAGATCCATGGTTTGAGTGAGAGGAAGACTGTGATTGTCTACAAGGTACTATTGTAATAGCAGAAGAAGAACGGGATTCTCCATCCTATCCCAAGATCTTCAGGTCTCCAGACAATGATTCCAAAAGCTTCAAGACACAAGGGTTTAGCATTAGGATGGTGTTTTCTTGTTTATGAGAGTTTCATTCATACTGACATGGATTCACAAATCTGAGTTACTGCCAATAAGGGACAGACAATTATACCAGTTAACTCAAACTGAGAATTAAGTAGAAAATCTGACAATCAGTGAAATCTTTAAAAATAAAAACATCAACTACCTGTTTGATAGTATGTTTGTTGAATGACTGAAGCCTCTTCCGTGGGTAAAGACAACTTATAATTCCCTTTCAGAGGGAAAATGCTCATTTACATTGTCAGGAGGAAGCCATGCCATAACAAGTTGTTACGTCTTCATAAAGGAAGGATGTACATAATGATTGGGAAGGGAATGTCTTTGGAGCAACAGCTCTAACACAGCCAATGTGTCACGTACCTGTCCGGAGGCTGCAATAGAGAGGTTTCCTCTTATGGCTAAGTGCAGTGCGCCCCTGGAGGTGGAAACAGGAGGTGCAGTGCCCAAAGAAGCACAGGTTGCCAGTGGTGTTGCTGCTTGGAGATGCCTGATGAGATGGAACCCGTGGGTGCTCCAGTTGCAGGAGGAGTTTCTCCAGAGATCACGTGGATCCTGGAGGATGGGTAGAGTAGTCAGTAGCCAGAGCCAGGATCAATATGGAACAGCAGACAAGAGCAATGTCAGGCTCAAGCCGGGGTCATACACAGAGCAGCAGCAGACAGTAACAAGGACAGGATCAAGCCAGGTCAGTAATGGGCAATAAGCAGTAAACTCAAGAACACAGGAACAGCAGGGGCTGACGATAATCCAGCAACCACTGAGCAGAGCTGCAGTCCTTATAAAGGCCACTGAGTGTCAGCAATTAGTGCACCCTGCATGTGCCGGTACGTTTTCGTGCACAGGAATGCACGATTACGTGTCACCTGCTATGCGCATGCACACTTCTTTGCGCAAATTGGCGTGGCCATGTTGAGCATTGGCGCATTTGCCCGGGCTTCCTCGTCTTTTCCCCTGACACTATGCCTGGAACAAGAAGCTGATTCTCCAGCTGCAGAGCAGGACAAAGTGTATCAATCTTGTAGATAGAGCCATAAGGAACTTGTTGAAATATAGGCTCTTCAGAACAAGGCTGCGAAGGCTCTGGAGCTAAATCAGAGAGAGCGATAGAGGTTTCAGGCACGCTTGAAGATGAAGGACCACAAAAATCTGAAATAGATTCTGTTGTGGAAAGTGCCAGAGTGTGCTTGGAACCCCTGCAAGCAGACTGCTGCATTAATTGTACACAAACCAATAAAAAATCTGAAATGGATATGAAAAGTCTTGTGGACAGATGGGAAGTCTCAGCCTTGCATTGTGGAGCCAAGACTTTGATGGGGTTGTACAGTATATTGTGGCCACTGGACCGATCTGGGAATTCCAAGAAATCACTCCTATCAACAATGGAGGAGTGTGACGGGCGCGGCGTCAGACCCCCAGCCCTTCTCACCAACTTGTGACCGAAGGCCTAGCCAATCTAAAACCGCGCTGTCACCTGCGTAACAATGCCACGCTCAGCTACACCCTGCACAAAGATTTTCCAGCTCACTGGACCACAATCTATGTGCCGCAGCCTGAGAGCGATTGTTACTGGGTCAGGTTAATTACGCAATTAACCCTTCACACTGCCACCACCACCTTTTTGTACAGAGAAGGAGGAAACTCACAAATCTTAGCAGTAACACTATGATGTTTGAATAGGCGTCTGTATACACGCTGTGACCACAGGCAGATGTATATAGAAGTTTAAAAACACACGGTAGCGCTCTTCAGAGACAGGGATTCATAGTTTACATTAAAGAGCTTTAGAAACAGTACAACACTTTTCAGAAAATAGGATTTATTACTAAAAAGGTCAAAATGGTGCAATAAAAATATTTACATAAAAAGATGTAGCCAATATATATAAGCTTGAAAAAGCTGGGAGGAAGAGTGTGGATACACACTCCACCTAGCGGATGACGTTTATACTCACCTAAGTCCTTCCATCCAGGTCCCTGCCTGACGTTGTTTCTGGCTGCAGGGGCTGCTAATCCAGTGCCACAGATGCACCTGAAACCACCTGTCCCCTACACTCCCTCCAGGCTGACATCAGTGCTCTACTGAATTTTGATATTACATCACAGCAGGATAGCCAATTAGAATTGCCCACATCACACAGACAGTGCCGTGGACACCTAAAGAAGCAACCATGGAGAAAGAAAACAGAAGGGGAGAAGGACTGGAGTGTCATGTGACCTCAGCTTAAGGTAAGTAAAAAAGGGTATTTAGATTTTTAATTTTTTTTTGTTAGCAATCTATTAGTGGGGGTGGAAGGGGGACATAATTTATTCCTGGAGATGGGCTTTAACAGTTTTTGTTTGCCGTTGTGCAAACCTCCTGAATGCAACAGTGTAACTCTTAGAATTACTATCCTCCTGTGTTCCTCAATGAAAAAGGTAGAAAGAAATTGCTAAACCCATCAACAGAAGACCGTAGCCAAAATTGGAGTTATGTCCAGCACAGGATCAATTTGAGTTATGCCCAGCACAGGAACCTTTGGAGACTGAGGAAATACATTTGGGGAGAAATGGCCAGGAGGAAGGTTAGAACCCTTGTTAGGATTTACTGCTGTGTGTGTGACAGCAGAGAAGATATACCCTTGCTATTGCTCCTGATGTCTTGCTCACTGGAACAGAAGCAAGATATGCTCCAATGAGGACACAGATAACATACAAACCTGACATCAGTTCTAACCTAAAAAAAGTACAAGAAATACAAGTCTTTAATTATACAGAATCACTACAATTAGAAACAAATGTCTGCTTACCAAGGACTATCAGGTCGATGTAGACTGCAAGCAAGTTGACTTTCTTAACCATACATGTGAACTGCCCCTCAGCCTGAAGAGTCAGTTTGTCTATGACCAGGGTACTGTCTATCAGACTGACGTTTCCCAGCCATGCAACTTCCTCACTGATCAAATCTCCCCAAGCAATGGGGACAGACCGATTAGTTCCCAGAGCAATAAATGACCAGAGGAAAGTGACAGTAGATATAATTTCTCCACATGCGAGTGCCACAGACTGGTCCACTACTCCATAGAGTGTCTGTGGGGCTGCTTGTGTATCCAATTTTTGTCCTGGAAGAAAGCACAAAGAACTTCAGTAAATTAAATGCTCTGGGATTCATTTATAATAAGAGAGTCTAGTCTCAGACAGTTGGTTCTGCTTCTCTGAGCCATAGGAAACCTGACCTGTATTGATAATACAGATTTGTGTGCATTCCTCTGTCCCACACACTAAAATGAGACAATTTGATTTATGAACACATAATGAAGTGCTGCTCCATTCTTAAAGTGTATTTCCACTTTTATAGCCAAATTTGGATAACACCTACTTTATATTTATTACATGTTTCCATTAACAGAACTTTAAAAAAAAATTAAAAATTGATTGTTACCCTCTCCTTAAAAACATCTAAAAGGCATGAAATATAATTTAGTAAAAAAGAGTCAAATTGCGTGGAGAGGGTTTTTGAGAGGAATACTAGCCCCAGAGTGGGACCCTTAGTGGAGCCAGAGGAGCCAGTGGAGCCAGGCTGAGATCCCTCCAGGAGTGGGATATCCTATGAGCTGTGGCTCTTAGTGGTCGAGTATAGGAGGTGAGGAGGCACTCTAGCTATTCTAGGGAAGTCACGTCAGAGTATCACCAAAAGAGCACCTATCCATCATGGAATGAAGAATTGAAGCACTGTGTGTTGGATTGAGCACCTTTAATATTGCACACTTTATTTTGGACTGCATTTATTATTCATCCATATTTTTAGTGTTTGAGCACTTGCCACTTTGAATCACACTGAGTGATATCACTCAATATATTTTTTCACCATAGTCTGGGTAGCCACTAGGTGGCAAACCAGACAGTTGTTGTTTTTGCACATATATATATATGTTGGATTGTATGAATATTAATGGAGAGCATAAGTCACTTTGAATAATATTGCATATTCAATTTATCACGGTGTTATACTAGTTTATTTTTATTATTATATATATATATTTATATATTGTCTATAGGGAATTGTGTGGGGTCTAGGAATATTGATTTTTTTTTTTCATTTATCTGGTTTATCACTAATCGGTGTATTTATTTATATTATTTTTTATTTATTTGCATCATTTGAATTTTGAATTTTATAGTTTGCTGATTTTCAAGGGGTTATTTGAAATATATTTATTGCACTTTTGCATGCTTAGCGCTTCATCATTTTTTTGGTATATCCACTATATATATATATATATATATATATATATATATATATACTTCCCTTACTGATCCAAAAACCAAGCTCCCTTATATGGTTCATTGGGAATGGGACTTAAATATCTCCCTAGAACTAACTGATTGGCAGGACACTGTTTACGTTCTGTCCAAGATTTCTATCAATACCACGCTAATAGAATCTAACAATAAAACACTTATATGATGGTACTTAGTTCCCACATGCCTTGCAAAAATACACCCTACCACATTGCCCTCCTGTTTTCGCACTGTGGCAGGAGGGAACCATGTGCCACATCTGGTGGCAATGCCCTGTGGTGACTAGATTTTGGACCAGAAAGTTTACCTGTATTTAATCAGTGACAGGAGTGAATATTCGTAGATCCCCAGAGATAGACCTTTTTAAAAAATTACCTTTAGCAATCCCCCCAAAAATTGACCAAATTGATCCTTTACATGATCCTGGCTGCAAGAATCACTACTGCTAAACATTAGAAATGATCGGTGATACCACTTGACTATGTTAAAAATAAACTGAATTGGATCATGGTTAATGACAAACTCACCTGCACTCTCAATAACAATACGTCAAAATTCGACAGAACTTGAGATCCGTGGATTCAATACCTCTCCGTGCCTTAGAGGTAACAAGGCTGACCCTCTTTTACTTCACTTTTTCCCTTATTCTTTATTTACTCTCATTCTTTCTTCATACTTTTTCTTTCCAACATTACCTTTTGATGTATCTGACTTTAGTACCTGAATACTGTTTGGTCATGCTCATTATTAATCGTTTTTCATAGTGAAATATGTACTGGAATTCTGTCCATTGCCGCAGCTTATCCTCTTTACCTGTAGATTACACCAGAGGGACTTCCTGGTCACATATGTGTAAGCAATGTTTGATTCCTCAATCTCTCTGTACAATGCCAATGTCACCTATGTTCATATGTGAATATTGTCCTAGAAGTTCAATATCTCTCATTTGTTGGTACTGTCGGTCTGTACGTTTGGTCTTTTCAATAAAAGATTGAAATATAAACGAAAAAAAGACTGAACATTTTTGAAAAAAAACAATATTTTTTACTTTCTGCTATAAAACTTATCCAATAAAAAACTAACAAAAATCAAAGTTCTTCATTAATTTTGGCTAAAATGTATTCTGCTACATGTCTTTGATACAAAAAAAACCCCAACAAGTGTATATTGATTGGTTTGCATGAAATTTATAGCGCCTACAAACTATGGTATATTTACTGGAATTTTGTTTTATAAATACTACTAATGGTGGTGATCTTATAACGGGACTGTGGAATGCAATCTGACACTAACTGACTAACTACCAGTGACATTAATACAGTGATCAGTGATAATAATAAATACCATACTAATGACACTGGCTGGGAAGGGGTTAACATCTAGGGCGATCAAGGGGTTAAATGTGTGCTTAACTATGTGTAGAGTGTACTGCTTTTTACAAAGCGATCTCTAAGATTCTAATCGCTACCTCTGTACAGAACTCTGGGCTGTGATTGTACACAGCCGATTAACAAGTCCCGGCCGTGAATCATTGGGCGGGACTTCCCGACAGACTTCCAGCGGTTGCTGGCAGGGAGCGCACTCCCACAACCCAGAATATACATACCCACCCGCAATGCAGTACATTGTGGGCAGGCGAGCATGAAGTGGTTAAAGAAAAGCTAGAGACTAATTAAGACTATACACAGAAATAAATCGGGTATGTTCAATAATAGGAAGTTAGGAAGTGCAGTAATCACAAAACTATAAACAATGTATGTGACATGTGGCTTCAGCTCATAAAGGCAAATGCATCACGGGATTCAATTTCTCTTTCCTGCTTTAGACCTTGGCATTTATGATACACTGGGGAGGAAGACTGCAATGAATAACTGCATGGCATTTACAAACATGATCCTTGTGTACATCAACTTAGTTTTGGACTGAAAAACACACAAAAGGATATTTATCTGGTATACAAGCAATTTTGTAACTTAACATTATTGAAAATGGATTTTCCATTTCAGTCTGCAGATGCTAGAATTTCTATAAATGCCAAAAAAATTACAATTTTATTTTCTCCCCAAAACCATGTTCATTGAAGATTTTCTGCAATCCTCCTCCCCCTTGCTCCTTTAATAGGTTGCATAGCCTGTTTGCTGAATATGTGCAGTTCTTGTAGGCTGAAGTATGAAAAAGATTATAGGGGCACCCAAAAACCTTCTTGACTGCATAATGTCTGCAAGAAAAGTTTGGTCAATAATGCTGCTGGACCTCTTAGGTGTTTATGATGTAGGGCTCTGATGCCCAAACTACTGGACACAGGCCACATGGTACTTGATGTTCGGGCTGCTGGAGCCAACAGTCAGTAGTGGGCACATTGGTTTGTAAAGGAATATTAGTAGTCATCCCTAGTAGACACATAAAACGTACCCAATCTCTCACTGTTTTCTGTAACACATTTGCAGTGTCTAACCAAACTTTCTTAGCATTACATATACTGAACATTATGTGTGGTCCCTTAGTGATGTCAGGGGCTACAGCTGAGGCCCCCTACACCCTGCTGACTACCACTAAGGTGTCAGCATCTCAGTTAGAAACCAGGGTTTCACTTTACTCACTGAAGAATTCTGAGTGAAATTTCAGGTGCAGAAAAAGTCTCAAAAAAAGGACAAATTGGATAAGGCAAGTGCAAATGATTGTGTTTGATTACAAGTTATGTAATGCATGTCTGAGGTTAACAGGGCTCTCTTCAAGAAAGCAATAAGCTATATAGGTCAATACAGATGTCACACTCTGGGTTGCTGCCCCTTTTCTTTCATCCAAAACTTCAATAAGCAGACAGACATTTGCTGCAGTGTAATTTTTACTGCCAAGTCAATCAGGCTTCTGTGCTTCCAAGCCCCGAAGAAGGAGGATCCTGTTACCCCTGAAATGTGCTGGATATAAACATATTAAAGATGATCATTTGCACCTGGCCACCTCATTGTTTGGCACCTAGCGGTCCTTTTCTTCTACACTTCAATATTAATATTTATTAAAACTGCATGGTGCAAAATCTGGTACAGCTCTGCATAATAACCCATCAGCTTCCAGGTTGTATTGTCACAGCTTAATTGAACAAGCTAAAGTTAGAAGCTGAGTGGCTGCCATACACAGCTGCACCAGATTATGAGTGCTCCAGTTTTAGTAAATCCCCTCCTTTATGGCCACAAAAGGCACTTCTAATTGATTCTCCTGAATAAAACAATTAATCAGAAGCTACTCACCAAAGGAAAAAGTTGGGAAAACATAGAGGGCAATCAAGATTGCCTTGAGATGACAATTTCCTGTCAGTCTATAATCCATTTCCCCATTTTGCTTACAGAAAAATCATCCAAAAGAGAAGATATGCAGAGATCTCCCTTCCGTGCTGGTCCTTTGGTTTATGCAATTACTACTGATGGAATGTGCTCAAAATTTCCATCATTCATGTACACTAAAGCACAATACTCGTGTTACACTCTGAATAATTCACCAGAGTGTCTCTATCATGTTTCTTGTTGCATACTGCTTGTCCCATCTTAATTCATAATGCAAGAGGAGGTTCACAGTTCTCACTCTCAACCTGAAACCTTCTTTTCAAAGTCTTAAGTTTCTCATAGATATTAATCTCAGAGACTAAAGTTATCTCAGAGACTAAAGTAAGCTGATAAAGTAATGGTATCTTGACAAAGCAAAACAATTAAAACCCTATTCCATTCAAAGGTTTCTGTTGCTTTTTTTGTTTTGTTTTGCATGGTTGCTGGCAAGGCGAATTAAACGCTGGCTTTCCTTTTTTGGGGGACTCTAACTATGAGACATTTCCATTAGAATTCTTACTCTGTCTTAAGCGAGGCATAGATGGATCGAAGTTAAGCAGAGCCTAAACAAATTTTGATTTGTGTGTGGCCCTCCATGTTAAAGAATATGTTCTCCTTTGGGGTGGAACATGTAACATGTTACCATAGCTGAAGCCGAGACCACCCCCCCCCCCCTCCCTTTGACAGATAGTATGGGAAGAAGTAATCCCATACTATCTGTCAGATTTGAAAACAGTGTTTTCAGTACAGTGTTCTGTGAATGAGCGCCTACAAGTCCCGACAGCCTTAACGGCTGTGGGCTTGTAGTTTTCAATGAACTACCATGGCACTATGGAGCACTGTGGTAGTTCATTGAAGCTTCCTGTCAGTATATCTGCTTGACTGTACATCCCATACAGCAAGCAGATATTCTGACAGGTCTGCAGGAGATCTGCATGGCATCAGAGATCAACTGATCGCTGGTGCAATGCTTTACAGGCTCCTTTGGACAAAAATAATAAATGCACGGTTTTACCTGCATTAATTATTTTTGTCCAAAAGGTGCACTTATCCTTGAGCCTAGGTCAGTGGTGGGCAACCTATTTTTTCAACTGAGCCAAATCTCGCCAAAACCACGATTGAAATTTATTATGAGAGCCACATTTTTAAAACTGAAAATACATCCCCCATATAGTAATTCATCCCCCATAGTAATTCACCCTCCATAGTAATTCATCCCCCATATAGTAATTCATCCCCCATAGTAATCCATTCCCCATATAGTAATTCATCCCCCATAGTAATTCATCCCCCATATAGTAATTCATCCCCCATAGTAATTCATCCCCCATATAGTAATTCATCCCCCATAGTAATTAATCCCCCATAGTAATTAATCCCCCATATAGTAATTCATCCCCCATAGTAATTCATCCCCCATATAGTAATTCATCCCCCATATTGTAATTCATCCCCCATATAGTAATTCATCCCCCATAGTAATTCATCCCCCATATAGTAATTCATCCCCCATAGTAATTCATCCCCCATATAGTAATTCATCCCCCATATAGTAATTCATCCCCCATATAGTATTTCATCCCCCATATAGTAATTCATCCCCCATAGTAATTCATCCCCCATATAGTAATTCATCCCCCATATAGTAATTCATCCCCCATAGTAATTCATCCCCCATATAGTAATTCATCCCCCCTATAGTAATTCATCCCCCCTATAGTAATTCATTCCCCATATTGTGTCAATTCACTTACCTTTGCTCCGCGCGTTCCTCTCGCCGTGTTCCCGCGCCGTTCCGGTCTTCAGGGCGGACTGTGAGAGGAGAGGAGTTTGTCACGCTGCCCCGCCTACATCCTGACAGCCAATGTTTGCCACGCTCCGCGGGATTAAAAGGTCCGCCGGGCCGTATACGGCCCGCGGGCCGTAGTTTGCCCATTGCTGGGCTAGCTGCAGAGTCCTGACTTTTGGGGCGGCCGCCCGAGAGGAGGGAGGGGAGCGGGCGCCCGGAACACAGAAGAGCCACATTAAAATGTGTAAAGAGCCGCATGTGGCTCGCGAGCCGCAGCTTGCCGACCACTGGCCTAGGTTTACACTACAGCAGTGCGGTAAATCCCATGTGATTCGCACAGGAACCACACTGCACCTGTACAAATCACATGCAATTTGTACGCGGTGCGATTAGAGCCATACATTTTGTATGGCTGTATTCACACTGCACCTAAAACGTGCAGGACCCTTTTTTGGTCCGCACTAGAATCAGATCGCATAGGTATTCACACCTATGCAATCCGATTCTGCACATCCCATCGCGTTTTGCAGACCGATGTCAGTTGTTAACTTAACATACACATCCGCATTGGTTCGTATGAATGGGGTGCAATTGTGATGTGGTGCGGAATTCGCACTGAAAATGCTGCAAATTCCACACCACATCAGTGTGAACCAGGGTTTAAACTGAAGTTGATCATCAGATCAACTTCTGTCAATTGAAGACAATAGAAACTTTTGTCAATTGGCTGTAGCTGCTAATCGGTGTATTCTGACAGCTAAGTCTCCCGCTTTCAGAATACAATGTTCCAGAAGGGGGATTCTTCCATCCACCTTGGTTGTGTGGATCAGTCTTTTTCAACCAGGGTGCCTTCAGGTTTCTTCAGGGGTGCCTTGGCATAATTCCAAAAAATTGTCCACAATGGTATCCAAGCCAGCAGGTGGATTAAGCCTGCCTTTTAGTTACACAAAGCCACGTTTTCAGTATGCATTATTACAACTATTACAAAGGAGGAGTTGGGCACCTGCACAGCATCTTTTTTTGCCCCTCCTCTGCCCCTCTCCACCAGCACTGGGGTCACATTAGCTGAGTGAGGGAGAGAAACTGAGGGAGAAGAGAAATATTGGAATACTAGTCAGTACCAGTGTACAGAGGTGTATTTGCTTTAAAATGATATATCACCCCTAATGTTGGGTGTCCTATATGTGTGGATGCAGCTGCATTATGTAAAGCTGTTAGTTTAGTTTTTATATTTTTGAATGGGGTGCCTTGAGTTTGTGCATAGTTCTAAAAGGGTGCCTTGACTGGAAAAAGGTTGAGAAACCCTGCACTACACCAACAGAGAAGAATACATAATAGAGGCTGGGAACAGGGGCTGTCAGAGCTTCACATAAATTGTATGTAGAAAAAGGTTGTAATTTGCATACACAGCACAAATTTTCCTACAGTTGTATCTGTTTATCTGTAGCTCTTTCCCTCTATAGCTGTTCAAGGTGCAAACTTTATACAGCTTGTCTGAGCTTACAGAAAGCAGGGAGTGTGGAGCTGAAGTTACACTCTGCAGAGCTCAGTAAGAGCTGATTGGAGGGAAGGGACACATTCCCATTCACACTGCACACAGGAGGATGTCAATCACAGGCTGTGCGCTGGAGTTCCCTCCACTGTCACCATTTTATCTTTTGGTGTCAGGAAATTTTGTCAGAAGTGACTCATGCAGATAGCAGAGGAACAAGGCAGCAGACAAAATGACACCAAAGCCTGTAGTAAGTGAAAAAAATAACACTTCTACTGGCGGCATCAACAGGTGATAAAACTATGTTACATGGTAACAGGCTACATTATACATGTCATTTTTAATTTTGCCCATAGCAACACTTTAATTCTGAGATTACCGTATTATCCAATCAACACCTAACTCCTATGTAATCTGGAAAATAGTTACAGCATGTTGTCTTTTTCTTTGCACTCTGTGGGGTTTATTTATTAAAACTGGAGAGTGCAAAATCTGGTACAGCTCTGCATGGAAACTAATCAACTTCCATGTTTTAGCCCTGGTTCACACTGGATGCGACTTGGCATGCCCTGCAACTTGCAAATTGCATGCCAAGTCGCAACCTATTGTCCACAATTGGAGCAGTCATATCGGTGCGGTTCCAACTTGATCGGAGCCGCACCAATTTCAAAAGTAGTACATGCACTACGTTTGGTGCGATTTGCATAGACATCTGTATCAGATATCTTGCAAATCACACCTGAAAGTGTCTGGTTCCCCCCGACTTTGAGATTGTGTGACTTCACTCTAAGTCGTACGATTTCAAAGTCGGGCTTTATGTGAATGGAGGGTTATTCCCAAAGCTTAATTGAACAAACTGAAGATAGAAGTTGATTGGCTACCATGCACAGCTGCACCAGATTCTGAGTGATCCCAGTTTTAGTAAATTTACCCCTTTGTCTTTTTTCTTCCCTGAAATTTTACCCTGCCCCTCTATGACAAATTAGATGTTACACTTTGGAACTTTGACTCAACATATCCAGTTCTGAGGTAACCAGAGCTGGCACCCTTAGGTGACAGCTGAATGTGGTGTGCAGGAGCCTAGCTTCTCTTAGCTAATGGGTGCACAGTCATGTCTTATTTATGATGAAAACAAAAGATATGACCAATGCATAGCGATCTTTTATTTAGCAGCAAGATTTTTTTTTTGCGGTTACTCGTTATAAACATGTTTTTAATCATGTCCAACTTGACCTCATGCAAGAAGAATTGTTCCTATGACCTAAACAACTAATCCGTTTTCTCCTTGGAGAATTCTAAAACAACCAGTTTCTTCTTTTCATTTTCCTGTGCACAATAGTGGAGAGCTCTGTTCAGCCCACCTCAGATCTGACTCAAATGCATTTAAGCGAAGTGGTGAAATTCTATTCATAAGTGGACCAGAAAGCTGTGAATACCACCATGGTTGAGGCTCAGGTGTCCATCTGTGGACGACTCTACTTCTGCACAGAAAGCAAGGGTCCTCTTCTCTGCAGCATGCTGGCAGTGGACAGACTTTTCACTCAGGATTGAATTGCTTTTTAAAGAAAACAAACTGTTAGGGCTCATTCACACATCTACATTTACCTCTTCCTGTCTGCCCATAATTTATAGACGGTGGCCGGGAAGCTTTGCTGATTCGGGCTAATGTACCTGTATGTTAGCCCCCATCAGTGGCTCCTGTGCGGCTCACAGAGTGCACACCCAGGAGCCTGGCGATCGGTATATCACCCGGACTTATTGCCACTATGTCCAGGCAATCACATGGTAACCATATGATTGCTGAGATTGGACACAGCAATCACATAGTAAACACTAGAAAATGAAACTAAAGATCACTTCTCTGCTCTCAGTGTGAGAGCAAAGAGAAGCAGACCTGGAGCCTGTGAGTGTACAGCAGCCTGTCAGGCTGCTTGTACACTCACAGACCTTCAGTGCCAACCAGCCACAGTGTCCGTGATCACTGCCCCAGTGTAGGGACAATAAGTAATGCAGCCAGTCCCTGTCACCTGTCCCAGTGCTCACAAAAACACCATCATACACCATACCAATGTCCTGATCACTGCCATATCCCATACCAACACCCTGATCACCACCATATGCCATACAAGCACCCTGAACACCACCATACACCAAACTAGCATCCTGATCACCGCCATACCCCATACCAGCATCCTAATCACTGCCATGCCCCATGCCAGCATCCTGATCACTGCCATGCCCCATGCCAGCATCCTGATCACCCCATACCCCATATCAGCGTCCTGGTCACCGCCATACCCCATACCAGCGTTCTGGTCACCATCATACTCCAAACCAGTGTTCTAGTCACCACCATACCCCATACCAGTATCCTGATCACTGCCATACCCCATATCAGCATTCTGATCACCCCCATACCCCATACCAGTGTCCAGATCACTGCCATACCAGTGTCCTGATCACCGCCATGCCTTATGCTAATGTCCTGATCACTGCCATATGTCATATCAGCATCTGGCATTTTAGGGTCTCAACTGATCAATTTTAAAATATATATCCCATATTTTGTAGCTTTCACACAGACTAAATATACAATGTATGCCCTTGCAAGGGCCATGTTTACCCATATGGGGATGCACAGAACACCTTTACATTCATGTAATTTGGGACACAAAGGCTGCACGGACATAGGCCCTGCAAGGACATAGTCCCTGCTCCTAATTTGACATCCGTGTGGGTGTTGGCCCCAAACACAAATTGTCTTATTTCAGGACAGTGCACCAGCGTGGTTGTCAAATTGGGAGCAGTGGTTGTATCCGTGCAACCTCTGCATCCCAATTGACATAAACAGGACTGCCTACACAGGGATGCACAAAATACTTGTGCATCTCTGTGCTGGTAAACACGGCCCTAGCATGGGTGTACACTGCAGTATGCCCATGTGAACAAGGCCTTAAAGAAGAACTCCACACACTGGCCACTGTTCAATTGCTTAGTAACATAAATTGCTAATCAGCCAATCACATGGCAGCAACCCAATGCATTTAGGCATGTAGATGTGGTGAAGACGCCTTGCTGAAGTTCAAACTGAGCATAAGAATGGGGAAGAAAGGGGATTTAAGTGACTTTGAACATGGCATGGGTGTTTGGTGCGTCTCACACAGGGTGAAGAGCTCAGAAATGCATCTCACACAGGGTGCAGAGCTCAGGAGTGCGTCTGACACAGAGTGACGAGCTCGGAAATGCATCTCATACAGGACATAGAGCTCAGGAGTGCATCTCACACAGGGTGAAGAGCTCAGAAATGTATCTCACACAGGGTACAGAGCTCAGAAATGCATCTCACACAGGGTGCAGAGCTCAGGAGTGTGTCTGACACAGAGTGACGAGCTCGGAAATGCATCTCATACAGGACATAGAGCTCAGGAGTGCATCTCACACAGGGTGAAGAGCTCAGAAATGTATCTCACACAGGGTGCAGAGCTCAGAAATGCATCTCACACAGGGTGCAGAGCTCAGGAGTGCGTCTGACACAGAGTGAAGAGCTTGGAAATGCATCTCATACAGGACATAGAGCTCAGGAGTGTGTCTCACACAGGGTGAAGAGCTCAGAAATGTATCTCACACAGGGTGCAGAGCTCAGAAATGCATCTCACACAGGGTGCAGAGCTCAGGAGTGCGTCTCACACAGGGTTCAATTGTTTGTGACACACATGGCGCGTTGTGGCTGAAAAGTCCTGTTTAGACTTTATTTTTTCTGTCTGGAGTGGGGCTTCAGGGTAAAAGATCATCTGAACTGTATCTAAATCCAAAACCAAAAATGTAGTAAACTGGAACTTACCAGTCGTTAAATATGGTGGCTGCAGTAGTTTTCTTTATTCAAGCAAAGAACATTCTCTTCTACTACAGAAATTGAGTTCTAATAACTTCCATTGTACTGAACTGAGATCTTAAAAACAATTATCAGCTTTTCCAGCTATCTTCTGTGAACTACAGAAACCTCCTCCCATGTCATGGAGAGGAAGACATGTTTGTAGTCCAGATCAGAAGAGCAGCCTAGGGTGACAATGCTACTCCTCCATTGATACAGTATGGTTGGTGAATGCTGTCACTCGTCTGGGACATGTTATCTATGGGATCACAGGTGAAAAGAAAGGGAAAAGGCCTGAAAAAAAAAAAGGCTAATGAAGCCTTGTGCAGCTCAGCTTACAGAGACTGGCCTGATCCCTGAGTGTCAGGATGACTAGCTCCTGCGTAAGCACAAAAGTGATGTCATCCTGTACTGGCCAGTAAAGATGGCTGAAAACCAGCATAGAGAAGAAGTTGTTGGCACCGGCAAGGGATGGGGACCATTGGAGAAAATGTGAGTATAGTTTCCTTTAGTTCTGCTTTAACTGTTCCCCAAAAAATATTTGGGAGATGCTTACAACTATCAACTTGTTTTTGGTTAAACCCTGTTGCTATAACTGCTCAAAAAATGTTAGCTGGTGTTGGGTTTTTATTTGTTTGTAACTCACTTAAATAGGAACTGAAGCCATTTTTCAAGAGACTACGAGCAGGCGGGCTATTATTGCAGAAGAGACATGCATTATATTTTCTGCGATAAACTACACCTACCTACCAACTTGCAGTCTTCAACGACAGATAAACTGAGCTGCGCAGCTTATATCGCCAACACAGTCCCTATCTGCCAGGATGACCGACTCCTGGACATGCGCAGAGTTATGTCATCCCACACTGGCCAATGGAGATGCCCGAAGACCGGCACCCAGTGAGAAGATGCCGGCACCAGCAAGGGACCCATTATAGATCAGGTAAGTAAAATTCCTTCAGTTCCCATCAGTTTAGCTGCTTCCCAAAAGAATTACATTCAAGGCCTCCTGTGAATAACTGTCGCAGTTGCTTGTGATCTCAACTAATCTATCAAGCCATCAAATGCTAGTGTCATAACAGATCATATGAGCAGAACTATGGCAACTGCAGATCAAACAGAGGCTAAAATGGCTGCCTATTTGGCTGTAAAAGTTAGGAGGGTTTAGTTCTGTGTTAACATCCTTTGCGATCAAGCTGGCACCATCTGAGGTCACACTGATGACCCCTGAGGTCATACCAACACCCTCCAAGGTCACATTGCAAATTTTTAGGGGTCATACCGATGCCCTCTGAGGTCACCCAGACTTCCTCTAAGGTCACATTGCACCATTAGGGGTTATACTGACACAACTTTTAGAGGTCATATGCTCTGAGGTCACACAGATGCCCACTAAGGTCACATTGGCAACCTTCCTCTAAGGTCGTACTGACGCATTTTGACACCCTGTGAGGTCATATGATACACTTTGAGGTCATACTGATGCCCTCTGAGGTTACATGACAGCCTTTGATGTAATTTTGATGCCCTCTCAGGTCACAGGACACCCTTTGTGGTCACATTACATCCTCTGAGGTCATATCAACACCCACCAAGGTCACATTGACAAGTTTTAGGGTCATACCGATGTCCTCGGAGGTCACATTGACAACCTTTAGAGGTCATACCGATGCCCTCTGCGGCGACACAGATGTCCTCTAAGGTCACACTGCAATTATTACGGGTTATATTGACGCTCTCTGAGGCCAAACATATATTACCTAAGGTCATACCTAAGCCTGCTATGGTCACATTGACAACCTTTGGCTACGGTCATACCTTTGTCTTCTATGGTAACATTGACAACTTTTATAGGTCATATGCTCTGAGGTCACACAGATGCCCACTAAGGTCACATTGGCAACCTTTCGGGGTTTTACTGACGCTCTCTGAGGTCACACTGACATTATCTAAGGTCATACCTAGGCCCTCTAAGGCAGTGTTTCTCAACCTTTTTTCAATCATGGCCCCCTTTAAAATTATGGACAATCCCAAAGCACCCTTTAAAATTATGGACAGCCTTGACGCACCCCATTATAAAATGTGAAAAACTATTCTAACAGGGTAGGGCAAAACTAGGATGCTGTGCAGGCAGCCGACATCCTCCTTATCAACTGATGATGTCATTGGTTGTCAGGGTGCCAGCAGCTAGTAGGATGTAATGGTACACAATGGAAACCTGTGGCTTTGTGTAACTAAAAGGCAGGCTTGTTCCACCAGTTGGGTTGTATACACATTTTGGGCAATTTTTAGACATTTTGCCAAGGCACCTCTGAAGAAACCTCAAGGCACCCTGGTTGAGAAAGGCTGCTCTAAGGTCACATTAACAACCTTTGGGGTCATACTGATGCCCTTTGAGGTCACACTGACACTGTCTAAGGCAGCAATGGGCAAACTACGGCCCGCGGGCCGTATACGGCCCGGCGGACCTTTTAATCCGGCCCGCGGATGTGGCTGTCAGGATGTGTGTAGGCGGGGCAGCGTGACGAACGTGAGGGGAGGGGAGCTAGGCTCCTCTCACAGTCCGCCCTGAAGACCGGAACGGCGCAGGAACACGGAGAGAGGAACGTGCGGAACAAAGGTAAGTGAATTGACACAGGGGGGACTTGGCTTACTACTTGGGGGGGAATAGTACTGTGGGGGATGAAATACTATATGGGGGATGAATTAATATGGGGAATGAATTACTATAGGGGGGATGAATTACTATATGGGAGATGAATTACTATGGGGGATGAATTACTATGGGGGATGAATTACTATAGGGGGGATGAATTACTATATGGGGGATGAATTACTATGGGGGATGAATTACTATATGGGGGATGAATTACTATATGGGGGATGAATTACTACATGGGGGATGAATTACTATGGGGGATGAATTACTATATGGGGGATGAATTACTATGGGGGATGAATTACTATGGGGGATGAATTACTATATGGGGGATTAATTACTATGCTTACTATGGGGGAATATTACTATACTTACTATGGATGACACATACACATCATTCATCTACTCTTGGTCCGGCCCCCGGGTCCAATGTATGAACCCATTGCGGCCCTCAAGTCAAAAAGTTTGCCCACCCCTGGTCTAAGGTCATACCTATGTCCTCTTTGGTCACATTGACAGCTTTTAGAGGTCATATGCTCTCTGAGGTCACACAGATGTCCACTAAGGTCATAATGATGACCACTAAGGTCAAACTGATGGACGCAAATTGCACCGCAAAGATCAGTATGCATTTTGAACAGGAATGTGATTCCTGTCCAAATCGCATGCGGTTTCCCCACTGCTCCTGTGTGAACCCAGGTTTGTCACAACTCGAGTTCACACATGTGCGGTGCGGGAAACCTCCCTTAGGTGCCACCAAGAACACAATGATGACCTTTAGGGGTCAGACCGAAACCCTCCAAAGGTCATACAGAAACCCTCTGCAGGTCATACTGATGCTGTCTGAGGTCACGACTCCCTATCAGGAGGGATTCGGGTGATGTATTTTCCAAAAACTGAAAGTGACAAGACAAAGGAGACCGATCCTTATGTCTGTATGCTATTTTAACCACTATATTGTAATTCTTTTAAAGAAGACTCCGAGATACCAGGAATCACATGGCCTCAAAGGACAGTCAGAGGAAAATGAAAACTCTTCCTACAAGCTTTAACCAGCGCTCTGCTAGACAAAGATAAAAAATCTCAAGACTGCTATATACTGCTGACGAGAAAAGGTATTTAGCAGTTTATATTTAGGCTCCATTCACACTTTTCAAAATCCTGTGCTTTTCATGGCGACTTCACAGTGCAACGTGATGCAACTTTGGCTTTTACCAAGGATGATTGTGCTTTACAAAGTCACACACAAGTCGCATGTACATCATTCAGGTGCGACTTTGGAGGATTTGCATTGAAGTCTACAGCCCTCAAGTTGCTTAAAAGTTGGATTGAATGCAGGAACTACTTTTGAAGTCGCACAGATATGAAAGGTACTCATTAGGAAACATGGGGTGTGACTTGTCATGTGATTTTGGACCCCAAAGTTACAGAACAAGTCGCACAAGTGTGAAAGGGCTCTTGCTACAATAGCTGCATTCCCATGTTGTGTGTACTGTGGGAGACCAGGTATAGTGAATGCAGGCTCCTGGGTTTAGTAACAAGTGTGATATTTACAATGTGATACATCCAGTTCATTTACATGGTGTAATATTTATTTATGGATACATTAAGGC
Organism: Staurois parvus; assembly: GCF_062004578.1. Lineage (NCBI taxonomy): Eukaryota > Metazoa > Chordata > Amphibia > Anura > Ranidae > Staurois > Staurois parvus. The sequence continues at coordinate 5,370,263 of NW_028317953.1, forward strand.
GTTGCTATACCAAAACATTTTGCACTCAATCATTTGTATGTTTGAGACCCTTTAGTAGGTCACACCAACACCCTCTGAGGTGATCACATAAACACTTCAACGTTGATGTCACACTGACTCCCCCTGGGGTATCCCATCCTCTGTCCCTCTCATAGCTAGCACCACATCAGCCCACAGAGAAGCCGGGAACAACCACCGACTTAACACTGCCACTTGCAGCTGAAGCGCACCATAAAGGCCCACACGCTTTCCCACCAGCACGCCGTGTAGCGTCGCGACGTTCAGCCCGGGCGTATTAAGGGGGCGGGTCTTTATATATCAAGCCCCGCCCAGGCGTTGTAAACGGTGTTTGAGGAGTACAGAGAGCTGTAGATGGCTGGGGCTACGTGGGAAGCAGGTGGACGCGGCCGAGGTCGAGGGGCTCTGGCGGCCGCTGTGCGGAGCTGGAACCCGTTCGAGGAGCCTACCGACCTGCAGAACAACAATGTGAGTGTTACACAGAGCACTGCCATGGAGGACATACACGTAGACTAGGGGGATCTAGAACTGCCTCTCACAGTTGGGGGAGGAGAGACTAGTTAATGGTGGTGAAGTAGGTGGTCAGGGTGTGACGACACTGGAAATATCAGTCCAGGACCCTATGTGTGTTTATGTAACATGTTTTTACAGTGCAGGCCTACTATATTAGTTTACTCACACTCCGTCTACCCCCATCCATCATTGCGCACAGACAAATATCAGGGACGTATTGAACTGCATATTGGGGTGATTGGCTGCAATGCTCAGCACTCTCACTAGGTGGCAGTATATTTTACACACATGTATGGTAAATGATTTTGTTGCTCAAAATGTTTTTCTTTTCTGCAGTGCTTGATACTATGTATGCGAGTAGTAGTGGCTAATATTTACCTCTTCACTTACTGATATATGTGCAGCTGTAAAGTAGCACCATAGTACATTTATACAAAAAACAATGGAAACATTACTCCATATATTTAACAGGAATAGATTTACTGATTTCATACAGTACACATGTGTACAGCACTACATTCTGAACTGTTTTATTAGGAACCTTTAAAAAAATGAAGATTAAAAATTACAAATGCCACTGAAAAAATGAATGGATTTCTGATAACAATGTGGTTAATATTGATCTGCATGGGTATTATGGGGGGATATCATGGTAATCTATTTTTTATAAGCAAATGCATATATTTTTTCTACATGGGGATTATGGGTGCAGTTTTGTGGATACACATGCCAAGGATCATTTCATCAATTTCTGACAAGATTATGGGTATAGTTGTTTTTCTACATGGTGATTATGGGTGGAATGTCAAAGTTAAACATGCCCAGGAACACATTTGACCCCTTTCTGATAAGAATGAGACTAGCCATTTTTCTAGATGGGGATTATGGGTGGATTATTGTGGATACACATGCAAAGGATCATAATTGCCTATTTCTGAAATGATTATGGGTATAGTTATTTTTTTTCCATGGAGATTATGGGTGGAATATCATGGTTAAAAATGCCTAGAAACACTTTGCCTCTTTCTGATATAAGAATACTTATTTTTCTACATGGGGATTATCGGTGGATGATTACCGATAAACATACTGTACCAAGGACCAGATTTGACATGTTTCTCCTAGGATTATGGGTATAGTTATTTTTCTTAATGGGGATTATGGGTGGAATATCATGGTTGAATATGCCTAGGAACTCATTTGACCCCCTTCTGATAAAAATGAGAATTCTTTTTCTACATTATGGGTGGATGATTGCAGATACACATGCCAAGGACCATATTTGACATATCTCTCCTAAGAATATTGGTATAGTTATTTTTCTATATGGGGATTATGGCTGGAATATTATGTTTAAACATGCCTAGGAACACATCTGACTTCTGTCTGATAAGAATGAGAATCCCTATTTTTTTTCTACCGCTTTAAAATATAAATTTAGGATATATATATACACCGTATATTGCTAATAGTATTGAGATGCCTGCCTTGGCACACACATGAACGTTAATGGTGTGTTAGTCCGTAGAGTTCGATATTGCATTGGCCCACGCTTTGCAGCTATAGCAGCTTCAACTTTTCTGGGAAGGCTTTCCACAAGGGTTAGGAGTGTCTATGGGAATATTTGACCATTCTTCCAGAAGCGCAAGTCAAGCACTGATGTCGGTCGAGAAGGCCTGGCTTTCAGTTTCCTCTCTAATTCATCCAAAAGGTGTTCTATCGGGTTGAGGTCAGGACTCTGTGCAGTCCAGTCAACTTCCTCCAACCCAAACTCGCTCATCCATGTCTTTATGGACCTTGCTTTGTGCACTGGTGCGCGTTCATGTTGGAACAGGAAGGGGTCATCCCCAAACCGTTCCCACAAAGTTGAGAGCATGAAATTGTCCAAAATGTCTTGGTATGCTGACGTCTTAAGAGTTCCCTTCACTGGAACTAAGGGGCCAGGCCCAACCCCTGAAGAAAACCCCACACCATAATCCCCCTCCACCAAACTTGGCAAAATGTAGTCAGGCAAGTACTGTTCTCCTGACAATCGCCAAACCCAGATACGTCCATTGGATTGCCAGACAGAAACGTTTTTCATCACTCCAGAGAGCACTTCTCCACTGCTCTAGAGTCCAGTAGTGGCGTACTTTTATACCACTGCTTTGCATTGTACTTGGTGATTGTAAGGCTTGGATGCAGCTGCTCGGCCATGGAAACCCATTCCACAAAGCTCTGTACGCACTTTTGTGCTAATTTGAAGGCCACACAAAGTTTGGATGTCTTCTGCTATTGACTGTGCAGAATGCGCTGACCCCGCTCTGTCATTTTACGTGGCCTACCACTTCATGGCTGAGTTGCTGTTGTTCCCATTTGACTGTGGAATATTTAGTAGCAAGGAAATTTCACAGATGGATTTATTGCACAGGGGGCAACCTATCACGGTGCCATGCTTGAATTCACTGAGCTCCTGAGAGTGACCCATTCTTTCACAAATGTTTGTAGAAGCTGCATGTCTAGATGCTTGATTTTATACACCTGTGGTCATGGGGGTGATTGGAACACCTGAATCCAATGATTTGGAGGGGTGTCCCAATACTTTGGCAATATAGTGTGTATTATACATTCACATCAGTCTCTGCCCCCAAGGAGCTTACAGTCTAAGGCCCCTACTTCGCATATGTACACATACTAGGGGCAATTTAGAAAGGATCCCATTAACCTACCAGCATGTCATTGGAGTGCGGGGGGATACTGGAGTATTCTGAGAACCCAGGAGCAGTGTTGGGGTTCTTTAACACTAGTAGCTAGGGGGTGATAAAAACAGCCACTTACCTGCAACTCTGACACTGCTTGACTATGGCAGTAGCACCTCCTGAATGTCTGCCAGCCCCTTCTGTAAAGTACTTTGAAATGCAGTTCACCACAGATTACTTTTCAGATGGCAGTGAGCAGTACCACCTGTCTGAAAAAAAGCTTTTAAACTACATTCACACCTGAGTGGTCGGAAAACATGTCACTCTCAATACCATTCATTGTTGAAGGCACCACAAATGCAGCAAGCAGACATACGTTTTTCATGCTTTAAAACATGTGAAACTCCGCTCCCAATAGGTATATGAGCTACTTTGCTGTGCTTGGGGTAGCACATTGAAATGAAAGGGCGTGTGTGTTGCAGATAACAGGTGTTTATCAAACACTAGCTGTGAACCCAGCCTTACAGAGCATTGCAAGCCATTAGTCAAAACCTTGCAGTTGTGCATGTCAGAAAGGAAGGGGTAGAGTAGATAATTACAATGCATGCAAATCACCTATTCTTCATCCCTGGTGTTTGTTGTTATTATTATATTATTATACAGTATTTATAAAGCGCCAATAGTTCGCTCAGCGCTTTACATTACAGAGGGGGACAGAACAATACCAATACAATGCAAAACATGAGGGGAGCGAGGGCCCTGCTCTTTTGAGTTTACAATCTAGGAGGTGTTATATATGTATGTTGTAATTTCTGTACATTTGTTTCATTTTTCAGATTATTGGTTTTGCTTCTCGTAAGAAAACAAATGTAGCAGGTAGGATCGTGGACAGTGGTGACTATATCAGGATAAGTATGTGGCGCCTGCTGTATGGCTGATGGTTTGTGTACACAGAGCCATCACACCTATATAAGCTTTTTGGACATACCATTCCAAAAACATTATGTGGTTGACACTCACTCACTTACTCACTCACTCTGCAGCTGTAACATCCTTCACTCCTCAAGTCTTTCCACAGTGCCTGTGCATATATGTGCCTATTTAGCCAAAATGAATTTGTGAGGCACTGATGTTGGATCAGAAGACCTGGCTTGAAAACGGCATTCTAATTCATCCTGGTAGGGTTGAAGTCAGGGCTTTGTGTAGACCACTCAAGTTCCTCCACACTGTCATCAAACCATGTTTTTATGGAGCTGGCTGTGTGCAGAGAGCACAGTCATGGTGGGACAGAAAAGGGCCTTCCCCAAACTTATCACAAGGCTGAAGAGCACAGTTGTCTGAAATGTTTTTGTATGCTGTAGTATTAACTGTGTTTAACTATTAACTGTAACCTTTCACTAGAAACACCTGAGCTTAATCCTTTGGAGGGGTGTCCACCTACTGTTTCGCCCATAGGCTCTGTAAGGGGTTATTTTTGTTTTTATAAAATTCGGCTCTCCTATGCACCAATATACCATAATATATCTCAGTTGCAAAAATATTCAACCTGTTTGATCTGGAGAGCAAGGCCTTCCCTTAGCCTTTGGTAAATTTCTTGGGTAGCTTTTTCAATTCCTGGAATGTAGACCCAGTAGGACCACGGAAAATGATTACCAGCTGATCTCATTAGCACACACATCCTGAACTTACCTCATTAGTACACACCCTTCATCCATCAACGGTTTTTCACAGCATCCCTGGGATCTCTTCCCCACTGCATTTGCCTGGCTACCCCAGCGTATCTACAGACAGGCTCAGGCCAAGTGATTGGATAGATGCTCTATCCTCCTCCTATATGGTTTTAGTAAATTTAAAGGAGATTGTACAATCAGATTGTATAGTGTATGGCCAACTTTTATACGCCTAAAATTACCTAGTTGTGCTTTAAGTATAATTAACAGCACACCAAACACAGAAACAAGCACACGTTTTGCCACAAGAAAAAAAGGTAACCGATGCAGCAAAACGCGCAGTAAAAAAAATGTGTGATGTGCATCACGCCTAAATGTCCGTCCCATGAGCCTTTGCCACGTGTAGCGCAGCACATTGAAATTAACAGGCTGACCTATGTGGGTCACTGGAAAAACAAGCCAAAAAACATGTGCCCCCTCTACTCTAGGTGTGAATGAGGCCTGAAAGTGAAATTGTTGCGTCTATACAGAACAATGAGGCTCCATTCACATCTGTTTCCGAATGCATCTGCACAGAAAATGCATGCTTTGCCATGCATTTCAAAAACATGCTGCAAATGTGCATCGTGTTTGTGTTGTCATTGTATTTTAAAGGCACCCCAAATCTGGCATACACCAAAAACTATAACGCACCGTGCTCCACTCCAAAGAAAATTCTGGGGTGATTGTTTTGTTTATGGCAGCCAGTTCAAGTGAATGGGCTGCCCTGTGTGTCGAGTGAAATGCCCAAAACAAACGCATGCGGGAATGTGAGTTTTCACTGCGTTGAGATGTGAACGGGGCCTGTCCTCCTCCCTATGAACTTGTATAAAGATGGCCATACACTATGCAATCTGATTGGTACAGTAAAAGGAAATTGTACAGAATTATGGAATAGGAGGACAAACCTAAAAAATCAAATTTGTATCAGATCAGACAGGTCCTTGTACTACACAGCTGATGGGAGGAAGGTAGTATTGTAATGAGGGAGGTGTGGTCCAGAGTGGTGAACACACCCTCTTCTGTGATGCAATAAGGAAGTGAAGGCTTCTGGGAAGTGGCCCACAGGAAATGAATGCTGAGAAACAATACAGGAAATCGTGCAATCTGAAAATCTGTTCAAAATCTCACAAACTAATAAATTCTATGTCTTGTGGATGAGGTAAGTGAGAACAAATCACACTGGGATGGCTGGGCCAGAAGTGGCATTGGAAATGCTTCGATTTATTATGAGAAGTGAGTTTTCACCTGAAAAGGTGAGCTTATCCTTTCACCAATTCCATACTGCACCCTGTGCTGTCTGATTGCTGTCTTTTGGACACAACTGATTACATGACATGGTAAAAAGTAAATCAAATCACAGCTGACCACCATGTAAATACACTTGCTGGTTATCAGTACTTTCCTCACTCTTTCACAGTGTGAGGAAAGTACTGCCGATAACCAGCAACTTTCAAAAGACATCTCCACTGATTATCAGTGCAGCCCCAAAAGTGCCCAGCAGTTCCTAACAGTGCTGCCCAGCTGCCCTTCAGTGCTTCTTATTCGTGCCCATCATGGCCGCATTTCAGTGCCGCCTCATCAGTGCAGCCTCCAACACATCAGTGAAGGAGAAAAAATGCATATTTCCAAGATTTTCTAATCAAAATAAAGAACTTTCTCAAAACGGCAATGAGAGCATGCAGCTCCTCCTCCTTTCGCAGGAAACGCACACCCACATAGACTTCAAATTGGAGGCCTCTCCCCACAGTCCTCAGTTATTGTTTCCTCTGTCCAGGTAGGAACTGTGTTCTCTTGGGTGCTGCCTGAGTGGTCTCTGTAGTGCTTTTTTTGTTTTTTTATTTCTCCTTGCAGAAGGGTTCTTCCAGGCAGAGTCCCAGGGGGTGGGGGGGTCCTGTTCCTGGCTCCGCTCTCCCTTTTCAGTTCTTGCAGAGACCCAGGACCACCAGGTAGCCTGCAGCCCTGCTGTCCATGTGTGGACAATGATGGCGGCCATGTTTTTGGTGTCCAGCGGTGTCTGGGTATGCCTGTTAGGTCGCTTCTGGTTGGGCATGCAGTGTCTGTTCCGGCCACAGGGGGAGGGGGCAGGACCCAGCCAGTGCCTATTTCCGGTCCTGGGCTGGAATAGCTGCATTCCAGGACGCTGTTACCAGGAGACACAGCCACGTGGACCACTGCAGGCTCTGCTATGGAGGAGTCGGAAGTGACTGCAGCTCCGGAGATAGGTGGAGGCACCTGAAAAGCACAGATAGGAGAGGGCTTCCTATGGGCAAGACTGTGTCATGCTGCTTTTCTTTGCAGGGTACTGTGGTGTCTTTTCTGCTTGGTGGCCGAGGGCCTGTCTTGTGCTCTGGATTCTTGGTGTGTGTGTGGGGTCAGTGCAGTAGTGGTGTGGAGGTTTGCGCTGTGGCTGCACTGGGTGTGTTTAAGGTCAGTCAGTGTCTAAGTGACTATGTTCCTTGTGCTTTCTTGGGCTAAGAGCAGTGAAAAGGAGTCTAGCAAGAGGAGATGTCCTTCGTGCAAGTGTAAATTGTCAGATGCTGGAAAAAGCATTTGTGCAAGGTGTGCATCTCTGCTTTAGTGAGAGAGAAGACACCGTCAACTTCTAGTGACTTTCTGGCCTCCTTGAAGGTTGAGTGGAGTGCAGTCTTCCAGAAATGTCTGCCTCCGAGTGCTTCTGAGCCTACCCCCACACCACAATCAGCTTCCTTAGAAGCAGGGTCAGGGATACCTTCTGCACAGGTGGCTGTCTCTCTTCCATGGTCAGAGGGAGATTCAGAGGATGATGGGGCAAGAGGTGGAGAATTCCTCAGCATCTAAATATAAGCAGTCGCTGGAGGATGTGGAATATCTACTTAAAGCAATCCATTCCACTTATGCATTAGAGGAGGAATAAGATCTCTCCCTCCATGATAATAAAATGTACTCTGGCCTTAGTGAACCAAAAGGGAAATGTTTTCCTGTACATTCAGCCATCTCAGACATGATAAAAAAAAATGGCAGGACCTGGAAAGGAAATTTTTTTTTTTTTTTTTTTTCTTCTACATCACACGAGATGGTTCCTGTTTTTGAATAAAAACTCCTTGTCAGTATGGAAGGTTCCTAAGGTAGACTGTTTTCCCAAGTCTCAAAAATCACACTTTCTCTGAAAGAGGCTATGGATAGAAGAATGCATTTGCTGTTGAACAGAGCATGGCATTCCACAATAGAGAATATGAAGCCAGCTATAGCAGTCACATGCGAAGCAAGAAATATGGAGCATTGGCTGAACCAGCTAAAAGTTCATATCAATGCAGGGACCCCAAAAGATGAGATCTTAGATTCCTTCCCTACAATCTCAAGAGCTGTTGGGTATATAGCGGATGCATCCGCGGAATCAATATGAAAGGCCACTCACTCATAAGAAGGGCCTTATGGTTAAAAACATGGCAGGAAGACGCTACATCAAAAGTTAGGCTGCGTGGAGTCCTATTAGATCTCTTCCACAATAGGAAGACGTTGAGCCTGTATATCCAAAATCTTGTCAGCCTGGTTTGCAGAGGTCCCCCCAGGAAGGTATTTGGTTATGTATATTCCGAAGAATCCAGAAAAGCTCTTGCTATGAAGAATTTTTGGTTCGTGATCTGATATTCCAAAGAGTGGTGGTTCCGGTCCCATCAGGGGAAGAACAGATGGGGTTTTACATCCATATATTTTTGGTGGGAAAACTGTCAGGAAAATTTCAGTTGATACTCAACTTGAAACCCTTAAATGAAGCAGTGCAATACAAGCGGTTCCAAATGGATTCGATCTTTTCAGTCAGAAACCTGCTGTTTCCAGATTGCTTCATTACATCAATCGATTTAAGGGACACCTATCTGCACATCGCAATTGGAGCACTCCCAAAGATTCTTGAGGTTAGTTTTGAAGACTGGACACTAGGTTCAGCACCTGCAATTCAGGGCACTTCCTTTCGGGCTGTCAGTCTCCCCAAATCTTTACCAAGGTAAAGCGGAAGCCTTGGTTCCCTTGAGGCTCTGAGGTGTGTAAGTAGTTCCCTACCTAGATCTTCTGTTCCTGGCAAGCTCAGTGGGACAGTGGCTGAGGCAGCAAAGGTCAAACTCAAACTAGAGGGAATTTTAAAAGCGATTGCTTTTGGCTCTTGTGGCTTTCTCTTAGGAGCTCCAGGGTTGACATATGCAGGTCTAAACTGACAACACCACAGCAGTAGCCTATGTAAACAAGCAAGGCGGCATGAGAAGCAGGAGTCTTCAAAAGTCTGGCAGAAGCAGTTGTGACTTGAGTGGAGGTCATTTTGGCATCCTTGTCAGCAGCCATCTCAAAGGCTTGTTGAACCTGGTATCTGAGTTCTGAGCAGATACCAGCTGAAGGAGGGTGAATGGTGGCTAAACCAGGAATTTCTCAGCTTAGTTCAGGAATGCGGTTAGCCACAAATCTGTTTGCGAGTTGTCAGAACACCAAAACCAGTCAGTTCTTTTCCCTGAACAAGGAAGATGGAGCAGTAGGGCTTGATGCCCTCATTCAAAGGTGGAGCATCCAGATGTGCTATGCCTTCTCCCACCACTTCCAACTAATTCCTTTTGGCTCTGAAGAAGCTGCCAACAGAGGTTCAGATCATTTTCGTGGCTCCCTTCTGGCCGAAAAGGTTGTGGTTGGCAGCTCTCCTCTGGTTGTCAGACAATATCGGCCATTTCCAAACAGGAAGGACCTGCTACTACAAGGTCCTCTGTTATCCGAAAGTTGAAAATCTATGCCTTGCGGTGTGGTTTCTGAAGGGCAACTGCTAGAAAAAGAGGCTTCTCAAAACGCTTAGACACTCTCCTAACAAGTCGTAAGGGGGTCACAAAAGCTATCTACAGGGAAATCTGGAAGAATAATTCTTGGTGCCTAGCCAATTCAAGGTCCTTGGAAGATCTCCTCAGGGTAAAAAGCAACTAAAGCATCCACTGCCAGATGGCTGAGAATGGCAATCAAATCAGCCTATGAACTTTCTGATCTCGTTCCACCGCTGGGCATTCATATTCATTCCACAAGCACTCTAGCAGCCACATGGGAAGAAAAGGCCTGTGCCACCCCAGAACAATTTTGTAAGGCAGCAACGTGGTAAAGCATGCCCACCTTTGTAAGCCATTGCAGGCTGGATTTGTTGTCAGCAGGAGAGCAGGCCTTCTTGGAAGGAAAGTCTTGCAAGCTGTGTTCTTCACCTAAGGGGGTAAGTTCTTGTTTATCATGTGCTGTCCTGAATGACGTTTTGGGGAAAATAAGTTAGACTTGCCGGTAACTTGTTTTCTAGTATTTCAGGACAGCAATAATTGCACGCCCTGATATTTATGCTGTTGTGCTTATGTTTTTCAGATGGGCTAGAGGTACTCTTCGACAACTGAGGACTGTGGGGAGAGACCTCCAATTTGAAGTCTGTAGATGTTTACTGCAAGAGGAGGATCTGTGTTTTCATGTGGCACTGTAGGTTGAAAATTGGCCTGGACAGGAAGGAGGTAAGTTAAGACAGTAGAATAATGGCAGTACATATTGGCAGTGATTTTTATACGTTTCCAAGATGTTGGCAGCTGTCTACAGGACTGTTTTTTGTTAAATTGGGGAGAATCATTTTGCAATCTAAAATGTCACTTTGTTTAGGTGATTGCTGCCAAGATGACAAGGATGAAGACACTGGTAAGGTTTGTGTGTGTGGTTTTTGTTTTTTTGGTTTTTTTCTTACGGTAGAGGGCAAGGGGTTGTCAATTGTCAAACCGTTATAATTGTACGTTAAGGCAATCTATCAAAGATCCTGAACAGCAACAGGAGAGCTCTGCTACCTGCCTCTCCACCGTTGATTCCATCCTTCAACCCCTACATTGCTGCTGTGTTTAGTGTAGGAGTCACAGAATGTAACCACAGTGTGGGTTGGTGGGGGTGTCACAGGTATCCCAACACTTCTAAAAGTGTTGATTTGCTGAAGAGAATGGCGGAGACTGCAGTTTTTGAGCTAAGGAAGGTGGTAGACATATGGACCATTGGAGTATCATAGGATGTCTACTGTAGGGTGCAGCTTTCTGTAGTTTTATTACAGACTGACAGGATAATGATTAGGTGGTATTGAATCCAAAAGCAAACATTCTATATTGCAGTTTTACGAATTTTTAGTTGTGATGGCTGCATTGGTTTTTTACTTTATAGGCTTCCCTGGCGATCCTGTTATCTTTTACTTTGGAAGAAAATTCTGTCTGGCCTGTCTTTTCAATAATGAGACAGGCTCTTTTTAAAGTCTTCTTGGAAAGCATGAAGAAAGATCTTTCAGGTCTTACCCAAGTCGGAACCATACAGATTTGACCGCTGTAATTGCAGACAATAGGGTGCAACTTTGCATGTGATTTGCAAATCGTATGCCAAGTCACACCCGATGTGGCTGGGGTGTTACACAGGATTCTGCTGTACAACGAGCCCTTAAAATTTTTTTTTTTTTTGGTTTAAAGAAATAGAAGTGCTTAAAGCTGAGTTCCAGTGAAAAAGTCAGCAGCTACAAAAACTGTAGCTGCTGACTAAAAAAAAAACAAAAAAAAAAAACAGCCACTTGCCTGTCCTGCGGTGCCCAGTGTCGGTACAGTCAGTTTTTATTAGCACTGATCACTATGTTGGTGTCACTGGAGAGGTCAGTGGCTGTTAGTCAGTTCCCACCCAGTGTCAGAATGCCTGCCGCAGTCCCACTAGACGTTTCTGAGATCGCCGCCATTACTTTACTAAAAAAAAACAAAATTGTGCAAGTCGCTATTTGTAAAGGTAGAACTGTCATGTAAACCAATGAATTTACACGTATTGGGATTTTTTTTTTTTTCTTTTAGCAAAAGACTTGGCAGAATACACTTTGGGCTAAATTTTATGAAGAATTTTTTTTTTTTCAATTGGATATGTTATAGCAAAAAGTTAATTTTTTTTTTTTTCTTTCTTTTCAAATTGTCAGTCTTTTTGTTTATAGCGAAAAAAATAAACGCAGATTTCATAGATTTGATCAAATACCACCAGAAGAGAGCTCTATTTGTGGGGGAAAAATTACATCAATTTCAATTATGTACAGTGTTGCATGACCACGCAATTGTCAAAGTAACCAAGTGCCGTATTGCAAAAAATGGCCTGTCGGGAACGAATGGGGGGGCGGTAAATTCTCTGGAGGGCAAGTGGTTAATATGCAAAGTATAAAAAGGCAGTTTATTCTTGAATATCTACAGTTTATGCTGTGGTAAATTATACTGTGAATAACCACCTATATGGTAGGGAAACAAAACGTCTAATCCACTCCGTATATAGACATCTCTTTTGTCTGTTATTCTATTAGAGGTTGAATCTGGTATATATCATCAGACTCAGATCAAAATTTTTTTTTTTTTATTTAAAGGAAAGACCTGAGATGCTGTTTTTACAGCTTTCAGACAGGACTATAATGTTATGCATGAGAGACACCCCATACACAAACAAATTTTCCTTAGAAAATAGAACAGGTGGTTCTAAAATGGAGATTTTTTTAGTGGAGTCAGATTGATAGTTTTCGACCACAGTGATGGGAAAATTCAAAGGAACAAAATAGAAAAACTCAATTTTCGGACAGAATGTTGTGGGTTTTTGTTCAGAAATTACATTCCTTTTTAACTGCTTCCGCGCCTCCCTATAGTAGAAATACTGCTACAGGGCGGCACGGGTACGCAAAATCAGGTGTGCGTATATATACATGATTTGCATTTTCGTGGGACGGGGGGGGGTGTGGGTGTTGTGTTTTGATCCCCGAGGGATCAATCATCCGATTTAGGCCAGTGATCATCAGCCCAAGTCGGATGATCGATCCCTGTCCTATCAGGGATCTTCCTGTACCTGTGTCTACAGTTACACAGGTACAGGAAATGACTTCTTCTCTTTGGGCACATTCCGTCCCAGAGAGCAGAATCAACACAGTGAATAAAATAGCACCATTTTTTTTACAGTTTAGGACACATTTAACACCTTGATTCCCCCCCCCCCCCCCTCCCCATTTGCCCTTCACTGCCCTGTCACTGGTGTCATTAGTACAGTGTTCAGATTTTTTGCTGATCACTGTATTAGTGTCGCTGGTGACTTCAGATAGCATTAGTGCCCCTCCCAGATAGCATCAGATTGCCCTTCAGTACACCAGTAATCCCTATTAACCCCTTGATTGCCAGGAACACACTCATATACACAAACCTTCATTACTAGTATAGTGTCTGAACGGATCAGTATTTTTGATCAGATCGGCACTATACCAGTGTTCACATTTAGTATAGTGTCCCGAAAAATGCGGCATTAGCGGGATCAGCCCCAACGCCTGTATTTAGCTCCTACGCATAAACCCCTTCTCCCCCAGCAATGCAGTGTCAGTAGGTTACGGTCACTCGATACATTTGCACACAAAATCAGTGTTCGCAAAATCAGGCCAGACCTCTTTTAGCACTTGCTGGTAAATTATTTCCCTTTTTTTTTTTTTTTTTTTTTTTTTTTTTTTTTTCGCTGTTCAAGCAGTCCCCAGGTACTTTTTCCTGTGAGTCGCACTAGGCACCTATAAATGTAGTGGCCAAAATGTCAAACGAAAGGTACTCTAGTGAAGAGGCCTACAGGATTCTGAGAATGTCAGGTGAGAGCGAAGGGGAAGACTCCCTGACACAATCAGCCTCAGAATATGAACCTGTAGACAGCAGCAGCACCCTGACAGATGGCTCAGATGATCAAGCTAAGATCAGGTGTACCCGACCCCATTCCCAGATTGCTGAGATGTTCCAAACGCATGACTCTCATATGCAGCAGAGTGTCATTACTAGTGCCGCTCTACCTTTTGGTGAACTGGTGAGCACCAGTTGCCTAGTACATCCTGGTCTTTCACATACCAGCACTGCAGTATCACTTGGTGACGTGGCGAGTCCCAAGTGCAGTACAAGCTGGTGCAGTGGGAGCACCTAGTAGCTTTCCGGATGTGCTTGCAAATCCCGATTGGCAGCACCCGTACTTCAAACCCCCCCCCCCCCCCCCCCATTCACTGCCCAACCTGGAATTCAGGTGAAAACAGCAAATTTAAATACTTTCCTTGATGATTTTTTTTTTTTTTTTTTCACAGATCTGTATGCATTGATTGTGGATCAGAGCTATTTTATATGCACAACAGTTTATTGCCGCCAACCCAATTTCAAACCCTACCAGACCATTCGCATGGAAACACTTTACAGTTTCCCAATTTAAAGTTTGGTTTTTTTTTTCTTTGGGGGGAGGGGGGCCTAACCCTCAACATTACTAAAGAAAAAAAAAAATTGCGGTTGTATTGGTCCACAGACCCGATTCATCATTTGTCTGTGTTCTCTACTGCCATGGCCAGGCATAGATGTTATTGAAATGCATAAAAACGCATTACACTCATAACACACTGTCTTCCTCCAGGTGACCTTGAATTTGGCTCCACAAAATTCACCCCTCATAAATCACCTTAACCAAAAATTTGCAGATGTCTATACTCCCCAGCAAAGCATCTTCGTTGAGTCCCTCATTACTTTTTCTGGCTCCCTTGCGTTCAAAAATTTCTCCCAAGCAAGTGTGCCAGGTATGGGGTCAAGATGTAGAAGACCTGCAAGAGGGCAACAGGCTATACATATAAGTTTTGGATTTACAAGGAAAAAGAGAGCCCCCTGGATGCCCAGGCTACATGGGGAGCAGTGGCAAGATAGTTTGGGACTTGGTGTCAACCTTTTTCCATATGGGGTACCACTTATATACCACAACTTTTATTCAAGAGTGCCACTATTTAGAGATTTGTGCAATCTTGGAATTGGCACCATGGGACCTAATTGCTGGCGCTTCCTCCAACAGCTTGTAAATGCCCGTCTTAGGGGGAAATAGCCTGTTTGAGGAATTGATTGCAGTGAAGTGGAAGGACAAATAGGATGTTTTCCCTAGTCCTCTTCCAGGAGAGCTTCTCAGTGAGAGATAGGCTCCTCCCAGGAAACACCAGATCCACTTCCTTTTCCTTAAATAGCCTCTCTCCCTAGGGGACCCTCAGTATTAGTGTTTCCTCTGGCCAAGAACAACTCTACTACCATTTTTTTTCTTGCGGGGTACAGAGGCCCCCTGGCTGGGGCCCCCCTTCCTCCTCTTCTCAGCAAGGCAGGGGCCTTGTGGGGTGGCTTCAGCCAGGCTTTTCCCTAATAGTCCCCCTCTTTTTTCTAGGGATGGGGGTGACGCGGACCCCTCTGATGGACCTGCGGGGCTCTCCAGGGGGTATAGCCTGCTCCCCAGACCTATTCAGAAGGGCCACTACCCGTGGGGCAAAGCCTGCCTTCCTCCCAGCATCCGACATCTCCACAGGGGAACGAGGAGGTGTGGGCCGGTAACGTTACACCCATGTAATTTCCAGGTGTCAGGTCCCTCGACGTCACTTCTGGCGCTCGAGAGACAGGAAGCGGACCGCCGCCATCTTGAATATTGGTGGCAGACCGCAAATTTGCCCCACGCCACGGCTGCTCTATCCACTGGCGGCCGTGAGGGGAGGTCGGCGTACCTGGACCCAAGGGAGAAAGCGTAGCCCCATCAACCCTTCAAAAATAGCTGAGGGCGGGATGTGGCCAGAATGGAGTCAGATCTGTCTGAGCTGGGGGAGGCCAGCTAAATGCCCAGCTATTCCTCCTCCCACGAGGATCTGGACAATCACAACCAACTAAACATTAGGTTGTGGGGCCTACCCAAGGCAACGGTCACTGTGAACCTTTTACCAACTGTTCAGGGCATGTTTTTATATTTTTATTTATCTTTTTAGTTCAGGGCATATTTACTGGCCTCCTAGGCACTTCCAACTCTGGATCTGCAAATGGACAGAGTGCATTGGGCTCTAGGCCCCTGCAATCCCAAGCCTGCTAAACCTAGGGATGTCATCTGTCGGGTGCACTTCTACCATACCAAGGAAGGCTTGCAAGAAAGGCCAGTTGGACTTTGGTGCATCCATTACACTTCTATCTGATATCTCTCGTCATACTCTGGGGGGGGGAGATGGAAGGCTCTAAAATCATTACTTTGCTACATGAACACAACCTCTTCTATTTGGGCTTCCCGTTTCAACTGTAGATCTGACCAGAAGGAAAGTTATTCACCATCAGACGTACTTCTGACATACCCATGGTGTTATCCGCTCTTCACCTGCCTGACCTCCCTACCCTGGATTTGGCATGGACCTACTCCATGATGCTAGGATTTGGATGCTCTCCTGCCAGAGCGGTCAACTACTTCAAGCTCTGGGCCACCTGTGGATTCCGAATGCCCCTATTGATGTGCATCTATATGGATTTTCCCAGTGTTTTTGCTCTATTTTCTTATGGGGCCTCCATTTGTTTTATTTGTGGGGTTTTTTTTGTTTTTTTGTTTTTTCCTTCACCACCCCCCCCTAGTGTCATCTGAGAATGGAGCCCAGGATCCCACCCCTGTTATGTTGATGGCCTCAACAACCAATCTAAGACTCGACAAGTCCTATGCTCCATACGAAGTCTATTCCAGGAGACCCACTTCTGTACTAATTAGCCTTCCTATTTGTTCTAGGAGATATTATTCCAGATGGTTTGTCTCCTTCCTTCATCCAAAATCAGGGGTGTCTCCATTGCCATACACAAACATTTCTCGGTCCTCTCTCTGGAGCACAGGGATGATCCCAATGGTCTGTATCTTTTTACTTAAGTTCTCACTTTGGAATAAGCGATATACTGTGGCCAATTTTTATGTACCCAACCAGGACCAAGTTATCTCCGTAACGCAGTATTCGCGTCTAATAGCAGACTTTGTGAAGGGCATGATGTTGCTAGGCGGTGACTTCAACGTAGTGTTGGAACCCCTTCTTGACTCCTTTTCCCAGCGTTCCCACATGTCCTACAGCCGTCTTCAGCTTCTAAAAGAAAAAAAAGATTCCATGTTCACCAGCTTCTGGATCTCTGGCGGACGCTCCACCCCAAGACTCGTAATTACACATTTTTCGTCAGCTCATCAGTCTTATAGTCAAATTTTGACTATTTTTTCACAAGCTCCCATGTGCTTGAGTGGCACCCATACCTAAATATCGGCTGTCTCATATGGTCGGATCATTCTCCTCTGTTTCTGATTCTGTACCCTCCGCAAGCCCTTCGTTCTGACCTGGCGTCTTAATGATTGCTTACTAGCAGACCCTACATGCCAGCAGGCGATTACCACCATGATCAGCAACTTCTTCTCTGATCACGCCGTGGATGAAACCCACCCCACCACCACTACAGTGGGAGGCACTTAAGGCGGTGTTGCGGGCATTTTTCATCCAACATGGTATGAGGCTTAAACACGAAAGGTCTAAGTGGATTCAAATCACTTTAGACAAGCTACAGGACTTGGAGACTCGTCATAAATCTTCCCCTACTCAAGAAGTGCTTGCCTCCATATCTGTGACCAGAACCTCCTTTTTATTACAACTTTGAGATTTCTCAGTATGCATCAGGGTCGCTTTGCTTTCAGTAGATAGTTTTGGTGACAAATGTGGTCGACCTTTGGCACAATCTCTCTATCCTCGTACGTCGCCAACCTTTATCCCTAATATTAGAACCCCCACGGGTGATCTGATATCGGACCCACCCCTAATTCATGAAAGTTTTTTTTGTGATTTCTTCTCTGCTCTTTATAATCTACATTCCCAGGGACGGGATGGGAACTCCTCGGTGTTCCCTGATTTGCCTTTTGAGATTGTCTGTCTCTGTCCCACTATTGAAGCTGACACTAGGGGTTCCCTTGACAGCCCTTTCTCCACCACAGAATCGTTAGCTGCTATCTCAACGACCCCTTCAGGCAAAAGTCCAGGTGCCGGTGGCTTTACCTGTAAATTCTATAAGACCTTCAAAGATGTTTGTTTTTATGTTGCACATGTTTAACTCCATCTCTGCCGGATCCTCTTCCACAGCATACTTTGGAAGCTCACATTTCGCTTCTCCCTAAACTGGATAAGGACTTGAGTCTCTGTTCCAGCTACCAACCTATCTCTTTAATTGGTGTGGATATTAAGATCTATTCCAAACTAATCGCCACCCGCCTGCAGAATTTACTCCCGGATCTCATCCATACGGAACAAATGGAGTTTGTGCGTGGCAGGGAGGCTCATAACACCTTTTAAAAACCCTCTTGGCTATGCTCAATCTGTTGGACTCCCTTTTACCTCCTATCGAAGCTGAGAAGGCCTTTGATAGGGTGGGGTGGCCATTTTTGGCGCAAACATCCTCTCAAATAGGATTGGGCCCCGGCATGCAGCAGAAAATTCTTTCCCTTTTTATACTACCACTAGAATTCATCTGAATGGCTCTGACTAGCCTCCCTATAACTAATTGCACGCGGCAGGGCTGCCCATTATCTCTTTTGTATGTTCTGGTTATAGAACCACCTGGCGCTAAGTCCAACATTACCGGAATCCTCATTGGTTCTTTTCGCAGATCTGCTGTCTCCAACCCACCTCTCTACCTTCTATCTTATCAGAATTTCACCGGTACAGTGAATTCAGCAATTTTAAAGTCAATCTTACAAAGTCCAAGATCCTGAATGTCTCTCTGCCCCCTCCTTAAGGTACAGGAAGTTAAGGATAACTTTTCTTTAAAATTTTGCTCTGCATCTCTTGTAGTGAGATGCAAAAGGTTCAAGATGGAGTCAATATACACCAGAAGGGAGCTCCTGACGCCGGGGGCTCTTTTGATGTCACTAGACCTGAGGGATGCCTACCTTCACATTCCTATCTGTCAGGAATCAAAGTACCTCAGATTCACAGGGCTCGACAGTATTCTTTCAGTGCAACACACTTTCTAGTTAGCATCAGCACAACGAATCTTTACCAAGGTGCTGGCAGAGACTCTTTAAGGCCTGAGTTTGGCAGGGATACAAAAATCCTTGGTTACTGTACCGCTATTTGGGGAATTCTCCATAGGAAGTGAAGTAGAACTTTGGATGAGACCATCAACCACCATCAAAGCCTAGGATGGTTGATTTAAACTGGGAAAAGTCCTACCTCATACCTTCCCAACAAGTAATCTTCCTGGAATGTATCATAGGCTCTTCAGTAACCAAGATCTTTCTAACAGAAGATTTAAACCTTGACTGGGGAGATCATAAACTTTGGCCTCAGTTCAGAAACCTCAAAGTTCATGAGGATACTGGGGGGCTGATGACATCAGCCATTCCTGGAGTTCAAGGGGCCCAGTTTCATACAGGACCCCTTCAAAACTTTATGCTGACAATTTGGGATGTTCGGAAGGAATCCCTTCTAACGTTGGTAAAAATACCTCAAGAAGTAAAACAGTTGGTGAGATGGTTAAGGCAGGAGAAACTTTCAGTAGGTAATCTCTGGAGTCAACCGCATCCTGTAGTTGTCACTAGAGATGTGAGCTTGTTCAGATGGGGGCACACAATGTTCAGATGGCTCAGGGAGCCTGGAACAGTCAGTGGGCATGCAACTCACTCAAGGCAGTTCTAGAGACTCTAGAAGCTTTCTGGCCCACTTTTAAAGAACCATGTTCAAGTATTCTCAGACAACATAACCACAGTGAGCTACATCAACAAGCAAGGCGGCACAAGAGCAGCAAACCTTGTACGATTGCAGAACTTCTAAATTAGGTAGAGGAGAACTTGGCATCATTGTCAGCTGTATACCTGAAGGTCAAACTGAACACACTAGCAGACTTTGAGCAACAAGAAATGTTCTTAGAATGTAGCCTGAATCCATCTAGATTCGACCAGATAAGAGGTGTGGGGAAACCGGCATAGACCTGTTCACTACAAGGGAAAACCAGAAAGTAGATTGCTTCTTTACTCTTCAAAACTATCCTGTCTGGGGCTGGATGCTCTATTCCAGCTGAGAGGGGGAATGTCTGTTTTTGTTCTCATATCCAAGATCTTAAGGAAGATAAGACTCGGTGGCAAAGGTCATTCTGATTGCTTCCTACTAGCCCAAGAAGGGTGCTTCACAGGGTTGGTAAAAGTCTGCGTGACAGAACTATGGTGACTGCCCTGCTTGCCAGACCTCATTCACCAAGTAGCCGTGACTCATCTAGGAGTGGACCAACTTTTACTGACAGCCTAGCTTCTGAAAGGACATTGCTACAGCAAAAAGGTCTGTCAACAAATTCCTCAATACCATCCTCAGCAGGAAAGCTTCAACTAACTCTATATACAACAAAGTGTGGAAGCGATTCTGCGAATGGCAAAAAAGCTAATTGATAGAATAATAGGTCTCATTCTATCCGTGTTGGATTTTCTTCAGGCCAGGGCCAATCTGGGCTTGGTTCTAATACACGGAGGGTGCTTGCATGTGGGTTTTTTTTGTTTTGTTTTTTTGAGCCTAAGACTTATAGCTGTTAAGATGTTCCTCTATTTTGAAAGTAGAATGCCAAAAAGTAACATTCCCATTTGGGATTTATTTACGGACGTGCAAAGCTTTTGTAAAGAACCCCTTGAGCCGTTGGATGTCTGTGTAGTCAGAATGTTAACCTTGAAAACGTTCCTTTTTAGTGGCCCTAGTTTAGGCTAGGAGAGAGTGCAAAATTCAGGCTCTGCAATCCTGCAAGGTGAGGTTCTTTCCCTGGAATCTAGCCTTTCTCCCTAAGGTGGCATCAGATTTTCACTGGGGGAGATCATGTTTTTTTTTTTTTTACTGAGAATGCAAAAGAGGTGGAATTCAATAAATCGGATGTTAGGAGATACATGATTGCTTACATTGAGTACACTACAAAAACTAGAAGTGAATCTCCAGTCCTTACTCTTCTCTGGGCCCAACAA
This sequence comes from Staurois parvus, assembly GCF_062004578.1. Lineage (NCBI taxonomy): Eukaryota > Metazoa > Chordata > Amphibia > Anura > Ranidae > Staurois > Staurois parvus. Next base: position 5,390,982 of record NW_028317953.1, read on the forward strand.
AGTCAAGAGCCTCAAATACTATTCCAAGGTGGATGATGTCGGTGATCATAGCATATCAAACATCTTCTTTGGTACCCCCCCCCCCCCCTTCAGCTATTTGACTCAGTGGTGGCATTCCTTTTTTATAATGTGGGTCATATGTTTCCTGTACTAAGTGAGAGGAGCCTCTCTGTAAGCCTTCTTGGAGTTTAACAGAACAAGCAGACCTACATATATTTAGAGTATTGAGACAAACGATTTTTCCACTGACGGGGCTTACTATGATCAGCTTTTATTATATAAAGCTTTTGTCCCAAAAGGAACAAAACTCTGAAGCCAAACTCCAGCTAACACATTATCCGTTACAGCACAATTTGTTAGTAGGTTTATAAGTCTACTAATGCAACACTCCCCTCCCCCCCCCCCCCCCAGACTGAAAATAATGTCTGCTGTGCGCCTTCATCCAGAGTGGGGGCACTCTAGTACAGGAGGTGTTACTAGCCAGATCATCAGGTGAAAACAATGGGGGGGGGGAAGAGTAGGAAAACCAATGCAGCAGCCACCATTATTAAGCTGCAGTATATTATATTGGTGTCATGGAATCAGACAAACACTACAGATAGCTTTTTGCTTTGTTCAATCTCCAATGCTCTTAAGTGTTTTCTCTGGTGCTTTGTTCCTCTGTTATCGGCCTGTCACTTCTGAGCTTTTTCTGACACCTGGGGTGTGTGGTGGGGATGGGGACTCTGCAAACAGCTTGTCTATTCACAACACAGCAACTGTGCTGTGTGTGAAGGGGGTGTGTCCCTATCTTCCAATCATCTCTTAAAGCAGAGTTCCACTCACTCTGTTTAATAAAAAAAAAAAAAAGTCAGCAGCTACAAAAACTGTAGCTGCTGACTTTTTTTTTTTTTAAACAGCCGCTTACCTGTCCCACGATCCCGCGTTGCCTCCGCCGCAGCCAGTTTCACCGGCCGTCCTATAGTCCAGGTGCCAGCATCTTCAGTGTGGGCACCCGGCCGTGACCGCTTGCGGCTTCAGTTGGGTGCCCACTGCGCATGCGCAAGTAGCGCTGCACTTCCTGAATGACGCCTTCTAGGACCTGTCACGGTTCCCACAAGACTTTGGGGAGGGAGGGTAGGAGAACAACAACCAAAGGTGCCGATCCTTAATGGAGAGCGGGGGACCAATCTTTAAAGCGGAACTTCCCCTTTTGGGTGGGACTCCGCTTTAACTGCAGCTCCCTGCCCCTTTCTCTGTGATGCTGACAAATGGAGTTTTTCTAAAAATCTGCACTTTTGAAGGGATGTACAAACACTACAGATAAACAAAAGGTATGTAGGATTGTTTCATCTGTATCACCAGTTCAATGCTGCTGTGAGCAGAAAGCGGTAACTCTACTGTCACCGTTGTGAGCCCAGTGTTGTCCACTGGAGTGCTGGGCTGTGGAAGGAGAGGGAGCTGGCTCAGGCTTGCTGGAAAGGCTGAGCCAGTTGCTGCTGCAGGCTCTGGGGTGGATACTTATTTTGAAGTCGGGCTCTCTTCTCAGACTGGACTGGCTGAGTGTTACGAGAGCAGAAGGAACTGCACTCCACTCCTGTGATCCACAGGAGAAGTACAAACCAGAGCTTTGGCTGTACCTCTCCTGTAACCACTTGCCCTGCATTAGATTTACCAGACCCCCCCCCCCCCCCCCCCCAACCACCCTCTTATGACCAGGCCTTTTTTTTTTTTTTTTTTTTTTTTGCTGTTCTGCACTGCACTGTAATTGCATGGCTGTGCAATGCTGTACCCAAACAAAATGTGTCCTTTTTTCACACAAATAACTTTCTTTTGGTGGTATCTGAACATCTCTGTAGTTTTTTAGTTTTTGTGCTATAAACAAAGACTGAAAATTTTGAACACCCCCCTTTGTCTTTTCTGACACTTTGTTCACATGAGAATTTTTTTTTTTTCTCGCTAGAAAATACTTTGAACCCCCAAATAAAATATATACATTTTTTTTTAAGCAGAGGCCCTAGAGAATAAAACAGTGGGTGTTACGTCACACAGTGCTTGGGCAGCGATTTTTCTAACTCGAATCTTTTGGGAAAAATACACTTTAGAATTATAATGCACAAAAACACAATATATTGCCCAATTGATAAAATAAAATATAAAAGATAATGTTATGCCTTCCCCCCCCCCCCTTTTTTTGTTTCTTTTTTTTAAATTTTAAATACATTTTTACATTCTGTCCCTTTTTTTCATTTTATTGCTATCACAGGGAATGTAAATATTCCCTGTGACTGCAATAGGCATTGACAGACCCTAGATTTCTCAAAGAATACGTATTAGACTCTAGGTTTCTCCTCAAGCTTTACATCTGATCTCACCAAGATCAGTGTGATTCGATGCTTTCCCAGTTTACAAATGGCGCTGTTTATATTCTGCAAAACCGAAGTGATGAAATGCTCGTAGCTTCCGATTTCTTAGACTGTAGAGATGATTGGAGCCAATGGTCAGCAGTGGAACTGACGGCTGCATTCTCTGATTCCCCTATGGGACAGTAGAGCCCAAGAAAACTGTGGAAGGTGGCGGTCCCTTCCCTTCCTGCTGCTTGTAAAAATTATTCAGCAGCTAATTGGCCAGAAGGATTGCTTTTACATGAAAGTTGACCGCCAGCTGAAGAAAAACTATACCAGGATGATGCCTGTAGCATTAAAATACCTGTCTCTTTTCCCATCTTTAATTATTCCTTTTTAATGGTCTTTAAATTAGTGTAATTAAAGAACATTCAATGTGTTTTTTCCTTGCATGTATGTTTTTTCTTTCTGTTGTGTTCAACCTTTATTTTTTTTCCTTACATGCTAACAGGTACAGTGGACCTAGCAGCCACCTCTTTACTAAATAAGCTGATCCATAAATCTTTGGTCGAATCTCGTCAAAATGTGGAGGTTTTGCAGAGAGATCCCACCTCTCCTTTATATTCAGTGAAGACTTTTGAGGAGCTTCACCTGTAAGTAGTTAAAATATGTTGGCAGTGTCAGGCGGGGGTACAGTCACAGAGGGCGTTGTCCTGCGTAAATGCTGCGGTCTCCTCTCCACCTAACGGTTTCACTGCTGTGCACTGACTTCCTGCAAAACTCAGGATAATTTAGTCTATCTTTTTTGTCTGTGGTTGTTTCTCACCTCCTTTTTTGCCTCTGTGATCAGAGAATCCATCCATCTTTTATGGCTTTGGCCTTTGTCTGTGGTTGGTGTGGCTTTGACCAAATTCATGTGTTCCTTATCCATTCCTAATTGGGGTGGAGAAGGGTTGCTAATTTGATCTCCCTATAAATTTAGACCAGCTTATTGGGGTTGGAGGAATCAGACGGGGTACAGCATTGTCCTGTGAGTGCATTTTCTGCTGGAGTGCAGCACAGCAGTTGAGCACAGACGGCAAGAAGATATAACTAAGAACACTACTGCAACCAAAACACTCTGGGGAAACATCTCCAAGTCTGATTCCCACTCCATGTACACTTTTTTTTTTTTTTTTTAATTATTTATTTATTTTTAATATGCCCCTTCTACTCCTTTTCATAATGCTATCCCCTGTTCTCAAAATCGAACTTCTTTACCCCTCTGCTCTACCCCAAAGCTTATACATATCACCCTCACTTCTACCATCTCCCTACTACTGCTTTCATCACCCTCTGCTAATTCTTAACTCCCCTGCTGACCAGAAAAGAGGCATGTGCACTAATATACATCCTGCTCCCATCTTACTTTCCTCACCCTCCTAACCTGTGGGGATATCTCCCCAAACCCTGTCTCCCACTCCCTTAACTTACTAGCAATTACAGAAACCTGGCTACAAGCATCAGATTCTGCTTCTCCTGCAGCACTTTCCTATGGAGGCCTCCACTGGACTCGCTCACCCAGACCCAGTGGTTGGAAAGGTGGAGTTTGGTTTGCTTCTGTCCCCACTGAACATCCTTCAAGTCCTCACTACTACTCCCTCTCTATCCTTCTCTTTTGAGACTCATTGCAGTTGGCTGTTTTCTCACATTTCTGAGGATTGCAGTAATCTTTCGTCCTGGACCGCTGTCGCGCTTTCTTGATGACTTCTCTGGCTACCCTACTTTCTCTTCTCTGAAATACTCATTATCATTCTTGGAGATTTTAACATCCCCATTAACCACTTCCTGTCCGGACACTTTTACCCCCTTCCTGTCCAGGCCAATTTTCAGCTTTCGGCGCTCTCACATTGTGAATGACAATTACTCAGGCATACAACACTGTATCTAAATGAAATTATTATCATTTTTTTCAAACAAATAGAGCTTTAATTTGGTGGTATTTAATCATCACTGGGGTTTTTATTTTTTGCTAGAAAAATGAAAAAAGGCTGAAAATTTTGAAAAAAAACATGTTTTTCTTAGTATTTGATACTAAATTTTGCAAATAAATATACTTTCTTCATAAATTTAGGCCAAAATCCATTGTGCTACATTTTGTTGGTAGACATAACCCAAATCAGTGTGTATTATTTAGTCTTTGTGAAAGTTATAGAGTCCACAGACCACGGTATATATATTTGATATATTTTAAAACGTATCAATCCTGATGCACGGACTACCTATATAATTTCTTGGGGCCCTAAAATGCCAGGACAGTACAAATACCCCCCAATGACCCCTTTTTGGAAAGTAGACAGTCTGAGGTATTTAATGAGAGGCATGGGGAGTTTTTTGAAGTTGTCATTTTTTGCCAATTTTTTAAGGAAATGATGAAAGTAAAAAAAATTCTTTTTTTTTTTCCCACAAAGTTGTCATTTAACAAGTTCTTTCTCTCACACGGCATAGGCATACTTGCAATTACACCCCAAAACACATTCTGCTACTCATCCTGAGTATGGCGATACCACATGTGTAAAACTTTTTCACAGCCTAACCACATAGAAGGGCCCCACATCCAATAAGCACCCTTAGGCGTTCTAGGGGCAAAAATTACACATCTAATTTCTTGACTGTCTATCACAGTTTTGGAGGTCCTGGAGCACCAGGACAATTGAATTACCCACAAAATGACCCCATTTTCAAAAGAAAACACCTCAAGGTATGTTTTAAGAGGCATGGGGAGTCCTCTGAAGACTTCATTTTTTGCCACATGTTTTTGGAAAATGTGAAAAGAAAATGAAAATGTATTTTTTTTTACGCAAAGGTGTCAATCTATGAGATATTTCTATTACACAGCATAGGCATACTTAAAATGATACCTCAAAACGCATTCTTTAACTCCTGCTGAATATGGCGATACCAAATGTGTGAGACTTTTTCACAGTCTGGCCACATAGAGGGGTTCCACATCCAATAAGCACCTGTTAGTGTTCTAAGGGCAAAAATTACACATCTAATTTCTTGACTACCTATTGCCGTTTTGGAGGTCCTGGAGCATCAGGGCAATGGAATTATCCACAAAATGACCCCATTTTGGAAAGCAAACACCCCAAGGTATGTTTTAAGAGGCATGCAGAGTCTTCTGAAGACTTCATTTTTTGCCACAAGTTTTTGGAAAATGCGAAAAGAAAATGAAAATGTATTTTTTTCTACACAAAGTTGTCAATCTATGAGATATTTCTAATACACTGCATAGGCATACTTAAAATTACACCCCAAAACACATTCTCTAACTCTTCCTGAATATGGTGATACCAAATGTGTGAGACTTTTTCACAGTCTGGCCACATAGAGGGGTTCCACATCCAATAAGCACCTGTTAGCGTTCTAAGGGCAAAAATCACACATCTAACTTCTTACCTACCTATTGCTGTTTTGGAGGTCCTGGAGCATCAGGACAATGAAATTATCCACAAAAAGACCCCATTTTGGAAAGCAAACACCCCAAGGTATGTTTTAAGATGCATGGGGAGTCTTCTGAAGACTTCATTTTTTGCCATATGTTTTTGGAAAATGTGAAAAGAAAATGAAAATATATTTTTTTTTTTTATGCAAAGTTGTCAATATAGAAGATATTTCTAATACACTGCATAGGTATACTTAAAATTACACCCCAAAACACATTCTCTAACTCTTCCTGAGTATAACGATACCACACGTGCAAGACTTTTTCACAGCCTAACCAAATGGAGGGGCCCCACATGCAATAAGCACCGTTAGGCATACTAAGGGCAAAAATTACACATCTAATTTATTGACTACGTATCACAATTTTGGAGGTCCTGGAGCAGCAAAGTCTTCTGAAGACTTAATTTTTTACACAGATTTTTAGAAAATGTGAAAAAAAGTAGTTATTTTTTCTTTAATGCAATGTTACCAATAATAACATATTTCTAACACACTGCATAGGTATTCTTAGAATAACACTTTAAAACACATTCTGCTACTTTTCATGAGTATGGGGATACCACATGTGTAAGACATTTTCAGTGTTTGGACTGATTACTGGTCATTGCAACCTGTTTATCACAAAAATTAGCAAACATTATATATCAATAAAGCATAGTGTAGCTTCACCTACAGCCTGTTCCTAAAAGCTTAACCTATTAGTACGTGGCTGTCCACATAGCACTATGTTCATTCACCAAGAAGTTGAACAAAAGATAAACCAAAGAGTACCTGTTGTTTCAGTGCAGAGGGTGGGTGGCACCAGTGTCTTGCAGGAAGGTAGCCAGTGGGATGTGCAGATGGGTCAGTACCGGTGTCATGCATAGACGTGGTGAGCAAACAGGCAAAGTAGTGGTCCAGGAAGAAGACAGGAACATGGTCCATAAAAAGGCCACAGTCAATACAGACAGCAAGCAAAGACGTGGTAAAAGGATTGGTCCAGGCAGAAACATTAAGCTTAGGGCCTTGGTTAGGTAAGACTGGACAAAGGGGTAGAGGCTTCATCCCACCCAAATCTCTTCGAAGCCTCTGGTCTCCAGACCCTGATCCGGGAATTAAAAAACCCAAAGAAAACAAAAAAGTTTTCTCTGCTCGGAAACACTACTCTGGATCCCCTCACATACGTGAGACCCCTGTGTTGTCTTGAATCCCACTACTAAAGTGGGAGGGCAAAAGATCAGTCCAGGAGGCAGGCAGAGGCATGGTCGATTAACAGGCCGAGGTCAGTTCAGGCAGCAAGCAGAGGCATGGTCGATTAACAGGCCGAGGTCAGTTCAGGCAGCAAGCAGAGGCATGGTCGATTAACAGGCTGAGGTCAGTTCAGGCAGCAGGCAGAGGCATGGTCCATTAACACACCGAGGTCAGTTCAGGCAGCAAGCAGAGGCATGGTCAATAAACAGGCCGAGGTCAGTTCAGATGGAAGGCAGGAAAATGAATTCAGGCAACAGGCAGAAACGTGGCAGGGAAATAGCAAACAGAGGACAAAGAAATATATCTTCACCGTACTTCACTAATAATGTAGTGCGGTATGGTAGATACGGAAGCACTCTTCTATACAGAGACCAGGCTTTGAGGGACACTGGGGACAGTAGTATCGGGTGTCAGATCGAATTCTATGTTTGGAGCATACCCGACATCTCTTTTGAGGATTGCGGTCTGTTTCGGTAGGGGGGACGATATTGGGGAAATGTCTTTCATGCAATCGGCTCACTGCATCAGACCGAATTTGTTCAGGTACGGGTCTTCCTTGATAGATGAGGGATGTGATAATCTCTTCCTGATATTGTAAGAAGGTGACAGGTCTTTGTGTGGACTTCTGGAAAACGATGTAGGAATTGTACAGGGCCATATGGAAAAGGTAGAAGGATACTTTTTTATACCAGTAGATTGATCTTCTGTTGGGTATGTAGGGCTGTAACATTTGATCATTTAAATCCACTCCCCCCATGAACAGGTTGTATTCGTGTATGCATTGGGGTTTTCGGATGGGACCGCGACTTCCTTGAATTTCCAATGAGCTGCTGTTATGGATAGATGAAAGGACATACACATCCCGTTTGTCTCGCCACTTAAGGGCCAGGATCTCTTCATTTCTCAAGCTAGCTGACTCCCCCCTGTTTAGCTTGGTGGCAACCAATTGTTGTGGAAATCCCTTCCGATTGAGTCGAGCTGTGCCACAGGCTACAGTGTCCTTGAGATAAAGGTGGCGGAAAAGGGGCAGGCTTGTGTAGAAATTGTCCACGTAAAGATGGTACCCCTGATTGAAGAGGGGGTATACCAGGTCCCAGACAATTTTTCCACTAATCCCCATATAGGCTGGGCATTCAGGGGGCTCTAGCTGACTGTCCTTTCCCTCGTAGATACGGAACTTGTGCACGTATCCTGTGGACCTTTCGCAGAGTTTGTTCATCTTCACCCCGTATCTGGCCCGTTTACTTGGAATGTACTGTTTTTTATGATCAGCCTCCCAGTGAAATGGATTAGGGATTCATCGACACAGATGTTTTTTTCAGGACAATATATTTCTGAAAATTTTTGGCTGAAATAATTGATTAGTGGACGAATTTTATAAAGTTTGTCGTACTCGGGGTGATCTCTGGGGGGGAACAGGGAATTATCGTTGAAATGTAGAAAGTGCAGAATTGTTTTATAGCGGGTCCTGGACATAGTGGCAGAAAAGAGCGGCATGTGTTGAATGGGATTTGTCGACCAATAAGCATGCAGTTCATTTTTTTTTGTTAGTCCCATATTAAATGTAAGGCCAAGAAAAACTTTAAATTCTTCAACTGTGAGGCATTTCCACTCAAATGTTCGAGCATAACAGGAGTTGGGATTTTGAGTGATTAATTGCTGGGCGAAAATATTGCATTGGTGCACAACAGAATTCAAAAACTCTTCAGTGAAAAATAAATGGAAATAATCAATGGCTGTAAAATTTTGGGTTTCTGCCTGAATGCCTGACTGGGCTATGAATGGGGGAATTATAGGTGCTCCTGATCCTGAAGGTAGCCACACAGGGTTTAAAAGAGCATCTGGGACAGCAGTATGGGCCCTAATCCTTGGTGGCGGATGTGACACCTGAATACTAGAACTTGCACTTACAGTGCTGGTAGTAGCCATATCAGAAGAACGTATTGAGCTGCTGGTGGTTGCTTGCTGCTCCTTGGAGTTCCTCATTCTTTTTGTTGGAACACCTTCTTCTGATTCAGAGAGTGAACCGCTGCTGTGTTCTGGTTCATATACAGAATCAGAGTTTGACAGTGAGAGTTCTCCGTCACTCTCATCTGTCATACTCAGAATTTGAAATGCCTCCTCGCTTGTATATGATCTTTTGGCCATATTTTTGACACTGATCAGGACCCACTGGTATGGCAGTGATCAGGATGGTGTTGCAGTGAGGGACAGATATCTGGCTGCAGTTGGTTCACACTAGTCACTGTTGGGCAAAAATCAGAGATACAGTGAGGTGGCTGGCAATGTTTTGTGAGTGTGTGTAAACTCTGTGCAAAGGCTGAAAATTACTCAGTTAGCTGTACTGGATCTCTCTCCTCACAGACGATGGCAGTGAACAGGATCCACTGGTGTGGCAGAGATCAGGGACACTTTATGAATAGGCACACTGTAAGGTGATCAGGGACACTGATTGAGCCACTGTATGGTGATCAGGGACACTGCTGGGCCACTGCGGTGATCAGGGACACTGCTGGGCCACTTGTGTGGCGATCAGGGACACTGTGGCGATCAGGGACACTGCTGGACCACTTGTGCGGCGACCATGGACACTGCTGGGCCACTGCGATGAGCAGGACACTGCTGGGCCACTTGTGTGGCGATCAGAAACACTGCTGGGCAACTGCGGTGATCAGGGACACTGCGGTGATCAGGGGCACTGCTGGACCACTTGTCCGGCGATCAGGGACACTGCTGGCCACTTGTGTGGTGATCAGGGACACTGCTGGGCCACTTGTGTGGTGATCTGGGCCACTGCGGCAATCAGGGACACTGCGGTGATCAGGGACACTGCTGGACCACTTGTGCAGCAATCGGGGACACTGCGGTGATCAGGGACACTGCTGGGACACTGCGGCGATCAGGGACACTGCTGGACCACTTCTGCGGCGATCAGGGCCACTGCTGGGCCACTGCGATGATCAGGACACTGCTGGGCCACTTGTGTGGCAATCAGAAACACTGCTGGACTACTGCGGTGATCAGGGACACTTCGGTGATCAGGGGCACTGCTGGACCACTTGTCCGGCGATCAGGGACACTGGGCCACTTGTGTGGTGATCAGGAACACTGCTGGGCCACTTGTGTGGTGATCAGGAACACTGCTGGGCCACTTGTGTGGTGATCAGGGACACTGCTGGGCCAATTGTGTGGTGATCAGGAACACTGCTGGGCCAATGCGGTGATCAGGGACACTGCTGGGCCACTTGTGTGGTGATGAGGAACACTACTGGGCCAATGCGGTGATCAGGGACACTGCTGGGCCACTTGTGTGGTGTTCAGGGACACTGCTGGGCCACTGCGGCAATCAGGGCCACTGCGGCGATCAGGGACACTGCTGGACCACTTGTGCGGCAATCAGGGACACTGCGGTGATCAGGGACACTGCTGGGCCACTGCGGCAATCAGGGACACTGCGGCGATCAGGGACACTGCTGGACCACTTGTGCGGCAATCAGGGACACTGTGGCGATCAGGAACACTGCTGGACCACTTGTGCGGCAATCAGGGACACTGCGGTGATCAGGGACACTGCTGGGCCACTGCGGCGATCAGGGACACTGCTGGACCACTTGTGTGGCAATCAGGGACACTGTGGTGATCAGGGACACTGCTGGGCCACTGCGGCAATCAGGGACACTTCTGGGCCACTTGTGTGGCAATCAGGGACACTGCTTGGCCACTGCGGCGATACTGCTGGGCCACTTGTGTGACAATCAGGGACACTGCTTGGCCACTGCGGCGATCAGGGACACTGCTTGGCCACTTGTGTGGCGATCAGGAACACTGTGACGATCAGGGACACTGTGGAGATCAGGAACACTGCTGGGCCACTATGTGGCGATCAGGGACACTGACAATCAGGGACACTGCTGGGTCACTTGTGGGCGATCAGGGCCACTTGTGAGCGATCAGGGCCACTTGGGGCAATCAGGGCCACTTGGGGCAATCAGGGCCACTTGTGGGGGCAATCAGGGCCACTTGTGGGGGCAATCAGGGCCACTTATGGGCAAAGCCACTTGTTGGGGCAATCAGGGCCACTTGTTGGGGCAATCAAGGCCACTTGTTGGGGCAATCAGGGCCACTTGTTGGGGTGATCAGGGCCACTTGTTGGGGTGATCAGGGCCACTTTAGGGGCGATCAGGGACACTTTAGGGGCGATCAGGTGTCTACTACCTCCTCTTGGCTGTTTCTCCTCTCACAGACAACTCCGTGAGAGGAGAAGGAGGCGGAAGCCGCACCATGCGGCTTTTGTTTACACTTATGCTGTGTCCTTATTGGACACAGCTGATCACATGGTATGGGACCGATTTCATTGGTCCCATACCATGTCACGTAATCTACCGAGTCCGTCGGACTCGGCGATCATCAGGCTCGCGGGTGCGCGCTCTAGGAGCCGCGCACGAGCCTCAGACACAAGGTGCCGTTTAGAGACGGCAACCCGCTCCTGTAGATGTCCCGTCCTGCCGTTTATAAACAGCGGCCGGACGGGAAGTGGTTAATGTGAACAACCCAGCTACATCCCAACTCTTCAACCAAACCTCATCTTTTGCCTTCACATGATGGACACAGTCCTCCACTCACTCTGGGAATATGAGACCTGTTTTTCTCCCATCTTTGCACCCCCTACAGCTTCACAAACACCCCCTTTTCCTTTCTCTGATCACAATCTCATCACCTTCAGTGTCCTCATCTTCAAACACCTATCCCTTCAAGCAGCAAACAATTAGCTGAAGAAACCTTCATAACTTTAATCCTTCTCTTTTCTACTCTGTACCACCTCTGACAGAATCTCTCCCCTGTCCTGCCTTGACCTGACCACTTCTGTCTAAAACAGTTCACTTTCATCCACACTAGGCTCACTTGCTCCTCTAACTACACAAAGTATCAGGCCCCAACCATTACAACCTTGGCAGACTGACACCAGAAATCTAAAGAGACCTAGTCTTGCACTGGAGTGCTTGTGGTGTAAAACCAAATCCCAGCAGTCACCCGATATGAATCTGCTTTCTTAAAATACAATTCATCCCTCTATACTGCCAAACAAGCCTATGTTGTCACTCTTAATACCTTTTTCATCCAGTCCTCATAGTCTTCTCTACTTTCTCCACCTCCACCCAGTAACTCGCTCACTGTTCACGAGATTGCAAGTAATTTTAAAAAATTATCAATATTTAAACTCTGAGTGCCACATCCCTAATGTATATTTTGAACCAAAATACCTGAGAATAGGGACTTTTAAGGCACAAAATGAGCATAAAAACATGATTTATGATGCATCAAAATCCAATATGACAACATTCTATTTCACATCAACAATACTAAATCGCTTTCCTCTTATGACCTTGCTACATCTGAAGAGGTTTCTAAAGTTTTCTCAGAAGCCCATCTCACTACCTGCTGCTTGAATCCTGGTCCCTCACCTTTTGTCACCCTCTGCTATCCTTTGCTCCCTCACTCACATCTTCGATCTCTCCTTCTCTACAAACCTTAACAATAACATAGCCATTTATAACTCTGCTCCAAATTACATCACCAATCTTGTCTCCAAATATCACCCAAACCGTCCTCTCCGCTCCTCCCATGACCACCTGCTCTCTAGCTCGTCTCCTCCTCCCATGCTCGTCTCCAGGACCTCTCCAGAGCCTCCCCCATCTTCTGGAACTCTCTACCCCAATCAATCCGACTATCTCCTACTTTGCCCACTTTTAGGTCATCTCTGAAAACCTATCTCTTCAGGGAAGCCTATCCTGCCTTCAGCTAATAACAATCTTCTATTTCTATTAGTTCATCTACCACAGTTATTACTTTTTTTTTTTTTGTACCACCAGCCCCTCCCTCTTAAAGAGAGCAGGGCCCTCCTAACCCTCTTGTATTGAACTGTATCGTTGCTGTATTGTCTCCCTTTTTATATTGTAAAGCACTGAGCAAACTGTTGGTGTTCTATAAATCCTGTATAATAATGTTTAAACTTTCCTTGCTTCTCAATCACATGCAAAAGCTCATATGAGTGTACCCAAAAGAAGCATGTAATCCTCTGCCCCTGCTTTTCAGTATTATGGGTTTTTTCTCCTACTTATGAAAGTGAGTCGGCGTGTCAGCAGCCACTCTGAAAATTGGTGTCAACTGTATTGTTAGGATGTCCTAGCAACTGTACATCCATTTCCAGGCTCACTTATTTTTGGCACTGCACCATGTGTAAGATCCTCTTTGGATCTTCACCCAGCAGTGGACAGTCCCTAACATGCAGAGGTAAGAAATGACTTGTGGACAGTCTTTTTTTTTTTTTTTTTTTTTTTTTTTTAAAAGTGCAGATAACGAAAATGGTCTGATTATGCAAATGCAGCTCTGTCCGTCCTTATGTGTGGGGCATCATGGTTATGCCCTTTGGGGCAGGTCCATGAAATCTTGTGCTCACAGCATGTCCCCAGTCTTCTGGGTTAATGACTCCGGTCCGTAAAAGGAATATGGAAGGGGACAGCTGTGGATTGAAGCATATTGCAACAAAGGCTGCATTGTTCTTGTAAACACCTGTGGGCTTTCATAACAGAGAAAGTAGCCTTGAATTTAACTTTGATGCAAGGCAGAACTGGTTGCCCCAAACTAATCTCTGCCCCTTAGCATATGCTGTATGTTACCCCCTTTTAAGCAATTGGCTTTTTAGTGGAATTGTTAAGGCTGCCTGCTCAAAATGGATGCTTGGAGAAGAAAAGTAAACTGAGGTGAGAGGCTTAATGGATGCAAATGTTTTCATTGCTTGTTTCCCTCTAGGAAGCCTGAACTGCTTAAAGGAGTGTATGCAATGGGATTCAACAGACCATCGAAGATACAAGAAACTGCTTTGCCTATGATGCTTGCATTTCCGTAAGTTCAAATTGAATAACGTCTTATAATCAACCCCCCCCCCCCAAGAATGACAGGCCTGGAAGACACCTGCCTGTGTTTTGAATAGTGTGATGGTTGTCTGTGAAGCCAGTTCAATTCCAATCTACTAACCAGTTCATTTGTGTCTGCAGCCCACAAAATCTGATTGCCCAGAGCCAGTCAGGCACCGGAAAGACTGCTGCTTTTGTCCTCGCCATGCTCAGCAGAGTAGACCCCTTGAAAAAATACCCACAGGTAAGCTTGTGAGAAGGACGATGCTTTGAGGTTCTGAATGCTTGCAATCAAGTTTTTATAAATGCCATTTTTAGTCCGGGGCTAGAATGTTCCATCTCATGGAAATGGGTATACCAACTCTATTCATGGGATGCTACTGCTTACTGGATGCATTAGAATTTTGCTATTGGTTTTATTTCTTTATTTTGTGATAAATCCCAAACATACTAAAATATATTTTCCTAAGCACCCTAAAAGTTTACTAAATCCTATTCTACAGCCCAATTGAACACTTTGTTTATATCAACGAAGTACCTTCCAGGTGCATCAAAACCATTGCGGAAAGTCTTAGTTAATATTAGGGATGCACCGATATGGTATCTGTTTCGATACTAAGCATTTTCGCAATTACTTGTGAAAATGCTCCCAATACCTAAAAAAAAAAAAAAAAAAAAAAAAAAAACTTCATCCACTGATGCAAATAACACCGCAAAGAATAGTGTGCTATTTGAACAACAATGAAGTACTATTCCTGTCCAGAATCCAAATGCAGTTTCCCCATTGTTCCTGATTGAACTCCGTCTCATACGAGCGGTGTGGGAAGCCTCCCTGCACCAGACCCATGCTGTCACAGCACAGATACTGCAGTCGGCATGAGAGAACACAAGCCTGTTTCCTGTGTGGGTGTTTCTTTTTTGTAAAATATATATAATGCGAAAAATTAGAATATCGTGCAAATGTTCATTTATTTCAGTAATGCGACTTAAAAGGTTAAACTAATATATGAGATAGACTCATTACATGCAAAGCAAGATAATTCAAGCCGTGATTTGTCATAATTGTGGTGATTATGGCTTACAGCTCATGAAAACCCCAAATCCACAATCTCAGAAAATTAGTATATTACATGCAATCAATAAAACAAGGGTTGTACATAAAACAATGTTGGACCTCTGAAAAGTATAAGCATGCATATGTACTTGGTTTGGGCCCCTTTTGCAGCAATTACTGCCTCAGTGCGGCGTGGCATGGAAGCAATCAGCCTGTAGCACTGCTGAAATGTTATGGAAGACCAGGATGCTTCAATAGTGGCCTTCAGCTGTTCTGCATTGTTCGGTCTCATGTCTCTCATCTTTATCTTGGCAATGCCCCATAGATTATCTATGGGGTTCAGGTCAGGCGAGTTTGCTGGCCAATCAAGCACAGTAATCCCACGGCCGTTGAACCAGGTTTTTGTGCTTTTGGCAGTGTGGGCAGGTGCAAAGTCCTACTGGAAAATGAAGTCCGCATCCCCATAAAGCTCGTATGCAGAAGGAAGCATGAAGTGCTCCAAAATCTCCTGGTAGACGGCTGCGTGAACCCTGGACTTAATGAAGCACAGGACCAACACCAGCAGATGACATGGCTCACCAAATCAACAGACTGGAAACTTCACACTGGACTTCAAGCATCTTGCAGTGTGTGCCTCTCCATTCTTCCCCTATACTCTGGGTCCTTGGTTTCCAAATGAGATGCAAAAGTTGCTCTCATCAGAAAAGAGTACTTTGGACCACTGAGCAACAGACCAGGTCTGTTTTTTTTCTTTAGCCCAGGTAAGACGCTTCTGACGTTGTTTGCTGTTCAGGAGCGGCTTGACAAGAGGAATACGACATTTGAAGCCCATGTCCAGGATCCGTGTGTGTGTGGTGGCTCTTGATGCACTGACTCCAGCCTCAGTCCACTCCTTGTGAAAGTCCCCAACACTTTTTTGAATGGCCTTTTCCTGACAATCCTCTCCAGGCTGCGGTCATCCCTGCTGCTTGTGCACCTTTTTCTTCCACATTTTTCCCTTCCACATAACTTTCTATTAATGTGCTTTGATACAGCACTTTGGGAACATCCAACTTCTTTTGCTATTACCTTTTTGAGGCTTTCCCTCCTTATGGAGGGTGTCAATGATGGTTTTCTGCACAACTGTCAGGTCAGCAGTCTTTCCCATGATTGTGATTCCTACTGAACCAGACTGAGAGACCATTTAAAGGCTCAGGAACACTTTGCAGGTGTTATGGCTTAATTAGCTGATTAGAGTGGGACACTTTGAGCCTAGAATATTGCACCTTTTCACAATATTCTAATTTTCTGAGATTGTGGATTTGGGGTTTTCGTGATCTGTAAGCCATAATCACAATTATGACAAATCACGATTTGAACTATCTTGCTTTGCATGTAATGAGTCTCTCATATATTGGTTTCACCTTTAAGTTGATTTACTGAAATAAATGAACTTTTGCACGATCTTCTAATTTTTTTTTATTTTTTTTTGAGGTGTGTATTTTACAATTTTGTTTTTCTCTCAATCTATAACTCTAGTATCTCTATATCTCATGCATTGTTATAAAAGTGGTGACAAAGTTCCATTTCCCTCTTAGTGTATCTGTCTCAGCCCTACATTTGAGCTTGCTTTGCAGACGGGAGAAGTAATTGAACAGATGGGGATGTTTTGTGATGGTGTTGAAGTGGTCTATGCACTACGTGGAAACAGACGTATGTTTTAGCATGAGTAATTGCATTAATGATTTCATATCCCATATGCAAAATCATTTTTAAATATTATGCAGTTCTGCTCAAAAGTTTGCATTTGCTTGGAGAATTGGCATAGTATGTACCATGAGTGAGCAGGCAAAAAACATTTTTTTGTTATGGGATTCATATTCAACTGTAGTTCATAACAGAATGGCACAATCCTAAAACAAGTAAATGAAATGATCCCTGTTGAAAAGTCTGCATACCCTTTTAGTTCTTAATACTGCATATTGCCCCTTTAGCATCAATGACAGCATGCAGTCTTTTGTATTGGTGGTCTGAGGCCCCAAGTGCTTGCAGATGGTATAGCTGCCCATTTGTCTTGGCAAAATGCCTCCAGATCATGCAGAGTCTTTGGTCGTCTTGCATGAACTGCACATTTGAGATCTCCAGTGGCATGATATTAAAGTGTTACTAAACCCACAACCGTAAAATCAGTCTGTATATGCAGTAAAGCATAGTTGCTATAAGCACTGTAGAATCTAAGGAGTTAATCCTTTGCATTGTGTAAAATACGGTTTGATCCTGACTTCTCTGATCCCCCCTTCTTCCAGTGTCCCTGTTATCTCCTGATAAGACCTATCATGTGGAGATGCTCAGTTTGGTGTATATTGCTAGGTGTTTTTTTTTTTTTTTTTTTTTTTTTTTTTCTTGAGATTGCATGCGATCATCACAGTGCCAATCTGCACTTTCCAGACAGAGGTCAGGGGTTCTGTATCCTAGAGCAGAAAAAACTCCTCCTACAGGCTTTAACCAGTGCCCTGCTGGACACTGATAGAAGTCAGAAGACTGCTGTAACTGCTAATGGGAAAAGGTATTTAGCAATTTTATATTTACTGAAATAATTGTATTTCCATGTACTGTGGGAGACCAAATATGGTGAACAAAAACAAACAAGGGTGCACTTCCATCGTGCATTAACGTGGTACACCACGTATTTATTGAAAAATAGTAGAAATATACGCACAAACCAAAAAGGTTAAAAACAGAACAGGTAATCCGTAAGGGCAGTCCAGTGGTCTACATTTTAGCTCTGAGGAAGGGGATTTGTCTCCCGAAACGCGTTAGCCTATCCCATATAGGTGTTTGAATCCATTGGACTGCCCTTACGGATTACCTGTTCTGTTTGTAACCTTTTTGGTTTGTGAGTATATTTCTTCTATTTTTCAATAAATACGTGGTGTACCATGTTAAAGCACGATGGGAGTGTGCCCTTGTTTGTGTTTGTTCACCATTACCTAGATTATCTAGATTTCCCGATCGCACCTCAACTTTTTGGCATTCAAAATTTTCTTTAGTCTGCATGAAGATTTGAGCGCTGGTTTCATTTTTGTTTTGTTAGACCAAATATAATGAATGTAGGGTCCTGGGTTTAGTAACACTTTAAGGTTAGGATGGCCACTCGAACATTCACCTTTTTCTGCTGTAACCAGTGGACGGTCAACTTGGACTTTCCAGCATGACAATGACCCCAAGCACAAGGCCAAGAGTCACATGCACAGCTTATGTGCAGAAGAATGTAAATTGTCTGCCAATATTTTCTGATAACATTCTGCATGCGTATTAAAATCAATTTTCACAAGATTCCTCGTGCCTTTTAGAGCTCGCACCCCTAAAACATCATGGAGCCACCACCATACTTCACTGTGACGATGGTATTCTTGTTGCTATAGGCCTTGTTGACCCCTCTCCAAACATAGCGCTTATGGTGTTTCCATAAAGCTCTCTTTTGGTCTTGTCACTCCAGATTAGTGTGCTAGAAGCTTGAGGCATGTCAATGTGGTGTCGGACATATTGTAGCTGGGCTTTTTTGTGACATTGACACAAAGGCGGTTTTCTGGCAAATCAACCAAGCAGCTTTCTGTTCAAGTGTTGTGCTTCTTGAAACAACCACACCATCTTTTTCCAGAGCAGCCTGTATTTTTCCTGAGGTTACCTGTGGGTTTTTTCTTTGTATCCCAAACTATTCTTCTGGCAGTTGTGGCTGCAATTTCTTGGTCTACCTGACATTGGCATCTATCAAGAGATCCCCAAATTTTCCACTTTTTTTTTTTTTGAACCGTACTGATTGGCATATTCAAGACTGTGTAGATAGACATTTTTTTTTTTTTGTTTCATTACCTTGTTATGCAGGTCTTTTGACAGTTTTCTGCTCCCCGTGGCTCTGTATCTAGCCTGCTCCGTGTATTCATATGAGTGAACAAACTCATTGACTATACAGACATTAACTACAATTTAAAAAGCCACCAATGTAGGGAAATTGACCGTTAATTGCAATTTTTAACCTGTGTCTGTACCAAGGCCAGACGTTCCAGGGTATGTAAACATTTTTGATCAGGGCTATTTGGGTGACTTGCTGTTTTAAAAACGAGCCATAAAAATGCGATAATAAATGGCTTCATATGATCTCTATCTTTAACCACTTGGTAACCTTGCTATAGCCGAATGACGGCTACAGCACATCACCCAGTTCTGGAAGGGCGTCGTGACGTGCTCCCAGTATGTACTCTCCTGCGCCCCCCCCGGTGATCTCCATGATTGCTGTGTCTAATGACACAGCAGATCACGGAGTAAATACAGTTGCCGGTTATTGGTAGCACTTTCTTCATGCTGTGACAGCGTGAGGAAAGTACTGCTGATAACCGGCAGCTGTCAGGGGAGATATGTGGCACTGATCATCAGGGCCCTGATGATCAGTGCCGCGATGATCAGTGCCGCCTCATCAAGAAAACAAAGGGATGTGGCGCTGGAGTACTAAATAACAAAGTTCAAATGTATATACACACATAAATTGCACTAAACCGAAATGTGGATATAAAGTGACAAAAGTGCAAAATGCAAAGCTAAAAGGTGATAATGGTGAGCACTGACAATGTGCTGAGTGTTAATAATTATACATAGTCCTGAAAACAGTTCATGTAAAGTGCTTAGAAGTGGTGATCCATCTGAGGGGACCTCAGGTAAGTGCTCCTTACAACATCCTGGTGACGTGCCGTGAAATTGTTAGGAATACGCACTCACCAGATGCACAACCTTTATGCGCATATATGTATATCTCAAAGATGTCTGCTGAAGATCTCCTTCAGAACCGGATCAGCCTGGTCTGGTCACAAACCGGTAGGAATCCCCTTCCCCTGGGCAGTTTGCAGCACTCTAGGCCTTCGTGCCTCCTCATCAATGAAGGAGAAAAATTAACAGTTTGCAAAATCTTATAATACAAAGACTATTTTTTGCGCAACAAAAAAAACAAAAAAACACAAACGCCCAGTGCCAATTTAAATACCACCAAAAGAAAGCTCTATTGCCTCTACCAGGCTCTTTTTTTTTTTACCCCTTTTTGTTTCCAAGCCAATTTTCAGCATTGTTGTACTTTGACAATTGAGTGGTCATGCAACATTTTACCCATAATAATTTTTTTTTTTTTTAACACAAATAGAGCTTTCTTTTGTTGGTTTTTTATTTTGTGATATAAACAAAAAAAGCAAAAAATTTGAAAGTTTTTCGATTATACAGTTTTGCAAACTGGTAATTTTTCTCCACTGATGTGCATTGATGAGGCTGCCCTGAGGAGGCAATGATGGGCACTGACTGACGGCAGGGCAGTAATGATCGGTGCCGATCTGCTCTGTAACAGCTGCTGGTTATCGATAACGGCGATTGTATTTACTCCATAATCTGCTGTCATTGGACACAGCTGATCCCATAGTAAAAGGCTGCTGTGATTGGCCTTTTACCTTATGTGATCAGCTGTGTCCATAGGATACAGCGATCACTATGATCGCCGGGGGTGCGTGGGAGGGCATCATGACACCCTCCCAGAACTGGTTAACTGCGCTGTAGCCGTCATTCGGCTATACCGCAGTTAGTGGTTAATGTCATTTTAAAAAAGAATAAATGTCAATATTTTTAAATGAAGTTTTTCATCAGGTCCTTGTTGAGACACTTTCTGATCTAGGGTAACAATGCTCTGTCCTTTGCCTCCACTGAGGGCAATAGGTTGACAACATATTGCACAACTGGGAGACTGAGCTGCCATGGTGGCATACATTGAGTAGACATGGTCCACTGTAGTAATCGGGAAACCTGCACTGAGAGATGCCATGCAGCCATCACTGAAATGCATGTGGATGGGGTAGCCACAAACAGGCTTCAGGAGAAAGTAGTCCTGAGGGGAAATCAAGCATTTAAAGTCCTCCGGATAGCCGTAAAACCTCAGTAGGAATGATCTTATCCTTCCCCAGTCTACCCAAAACTAAAAAATGCTGGGTTTGCAGTGGGTGCACATCTCTTCTGCCACAATTAATTTGCCCATGGAACTTCATTCTTGATTGATTCTTCATATTTGACATAAATCGGTGTATGAAGTACATACATATTGTAATTCCATATCATTCGTTTTAAAAAAAAAAAAAGTACTTGCAAACCAGCTTAATTGGTATAAAAAAAACATTGTTGTGACTGCTACAGTGTATCCTGGAGTTGTGGAAGGGGCTCAAAGTACCCCCCAGGACAACCAAAGGTGGCACGTGATGACAAATGAGTGGAAATTAGAAGGCCAAAATCCTACCAAAGCTAACAAATGAGCCTGTGAAAAGGAATTGAAATAAAACCTGTATTGCCTATGTGTGAAAGACTACCACCAGGTGTTGAGAGAGGGAATGCCTCAATATATCCTGTCTATAAAAGGACATACAGTGGGGGAAAATAAATATTTGATCCTCTGCAGATTTTGTAAGTTTGCCCACAAAAATCCACCTATGATAAAAATATCATTCTTCATTTCTTTGTAGAGACAGAATACCAACCAAAAATTCTGAAAAAAACATGATACAAATGTTTTTACTTGCTGAACAGTAACACCAATTTATAAGTATTTGATCCCCTACCAACCAACAATTCTGGCCCCCACAGGCTGGCTGTGTTCATGTGGTACACAGATTAGTCCTGTCAATTTAGGAAGGTGTTCCTAATGACATCTCCTTATGTGTACAAGACACCTGGCCACAGAATCTTTCTTCGGTACCACCATGGGAAGACAAAAGTGCTGTCAAAGAACATCGGGGTCAAAATTGTAGACCTGCACAAGGCTGGAATGGGCTCCAAGACCATTAGCAAGAAGCTTGGTGTGAAGGAAACTGTTGGAGCGTTTGTTCGCTAATGGAAGAAATACAAAATAACAATCAATTGCCCTCGGTTTGAAGCTCCATGCAAGATTTCGCCTCATGGGGTAAGGATGATCATGAAGTAGGGGGATCAGCCCAGAACTACACAGGAGGAGCTTGTGAATTATCTCAAGGCAGTTGGGGCCACAGTCGCCAAACAAACTATGTGTAACACAATACACTGCCATGTATTGGAATCATGTGGCGCCTGCAAGGTCCCCCTCAAGAAGGCACATGTACTGGCCTGTCTGAAGTTTGCCAATGAACATCAAAATGATGTGCTCAGATGAGACCAAAATTGAGCTCTTTAGCATAACTCAACTTGCTGTGTCTGGAGGAAGAAAAATGCTGACTATGACCCTAAGAACACCATCCCTACAGTCAAGCACGGAGGTGGAAGCATTATGCTTTAGGGCTATTTCTCAGGTAAAGGTGCAGGCTGACTTTGCTGCATTGAGGGGCCAATGGGCAGGGCCATGTATTGTAAAATCTTGGATGAGAACCCTCTTCCCTCTGCAAGAACACTAAAGATGGGTTGGAGATGGGTTTTCCAGCATGACAATGACCCAAACCATACCGACAAAGCAGCAAAGGAGTGGCTCGAGAAGAAGCGCATTGAGGTCCTGGAGTGGCCTAGCTAGTCTCCAGACCTTAATCCGAAAATTTATGCACGGAGCTGAAACTTCGAGTTGCCAAGCGACAGCCAAGAAATCTTAAGGATTTAACAAAGATCTTCAAAGAAGTGGACCAAAATCCCTCCTGAGATGTGTGCAAACCTAGTGACAAACTACAAGCAACCTCTTACCTCTGTGCTTGCCAACAAGGGTTTCACACAAGTACAAAGTCATGTTTTTTGCTTGTGGATGAAACACTTTTTACTCACTTAACTGCAACTTAATTTATAACAATTGTGTGTTTTTTCTGGATTTTTGGTTGATATTCTCTCATGTAAAATCCACCTATGATAAAAGTAATCAACCCTTCATTTCTTTTGTAAGTAGGCAAACTTACAAAATCTTCATGGGGCCAAATGACCCTGGACCTTGTTTTCTCCCATCTCTGCACCCTCCACAACCTCACAAACACCCCTTTCCCTCTCTCTGACCACAATCTCATTACGTTCTTCATCTCCCTGTCCTCAAAAACCTCCCCCCCCCCCCCCCCCCCCAAACGTCAAACCATCACCAGCCGTAACCTCCGCAACCTGAACCCGGCCCCTCTCCACTCTGCAGCTGACCGTCTGTACGACAGTATCCTTCCACTGTCATGCCCTGACCTGGCCATAGTATGACTATCAACTGCCTTAGACTCAACACCCCTAACCACACGTAGCATTAGCCCCCGACCGCTTTAACCCTGGCAGAACGACCACACTAAAAATCTTAAGACGCAGTCGCGCGCTGGAACAATTATGGCGCAAAACCAAATCCCCTCGAGCGTTCTCCCTCTACAAATCCGCCTTCCTCACCTACGCCTCCTCCCTCCACGCCACCAAACAAGCCGACTTCGTAAAGCTCATCAACACCCTCTCCACCTGTCCTCGCCGGCTCTTCTCCACTTTCAACTCCCTACTCTCTCCCCCCCCTTTCACCCAGTACCTCACTCACCGCCCACGAGATTGCCAATCACTTCCAAAATAAGATCGATGTAATCCGTAAGGACATCGCTAATGCTCAACCTTCTTACCCACCTAGCCTCCCACTATAACCCCATCAACTCTCCCCTCCTCTGACCTCGCAACCGCCCTACCCCCCCACCACACCTAACATCCCACACACCATAACCTCCCCAACACTCCGCTCCTTCAGCCTTGCTACCACTGAGGAGGTCACTAAGGTCTTCTCAGAAGCCCGCCTCACCACTTGCCCCCTTGACCCTGTCCCCACACAACTCCTCCGGTCACCCTCCTCCTCCATCCTACGCTCACTCACCCACATCTTCAATCTCTCCCTCTACTGGTGCATTCCCCTCCCCCCTTAAAGCACGCGCACATCACCCCCATACTCAAAAAAAACCCTCCCTGGACCCCACCGATCTGAACAACCTTAGACCCATCTCCCTGCTGCCATTTACTTCCAAGCTCCTTGAGCGCTTAGTCTACAATCGCCTAAGCACCCACCTCACTGACAACATTCTCCTCGATCCACTACAGTCTAGCTTCCGTCCCCTACACTCCACCGAAACCGCCCTACTCAAAATCACTAACGACCTGCTAACCACCAAAACTAATGGCCACTACTCAGTCCTCTTACTCCTCGATCTTTTCACGGCATTCGACAGTTTACCACCCCCTCCTTAATAAACTACACTCCCTCGGCATCAGAGACTCCGCTCTCTCCTGGCTCTCCTCCTATCTATCCCAACGCTCCTTCAGCATTACCTAGAACGCTACCACCTCCCCCTCTCCCCCTCTCTGTTGGGGTCCCCCAAGGCTCTGTCCTCGGGGCCCCTTCTCTTCTCCATCTACACCTCCTCCCTCGGCAATCTGATACACTCCTACGGCTTCAACTATCGCCTCTACGCCGATGACACGCAAATTTACCTCTCCACCCCTTCAGTCTCCGCCCATATCACCCACCTACTGAACGACAGACTGGATGTCGCTCCATTTCCTCAAATTGAACCTTTCCAAAACAGAGCTCCTGATTTCCCCCGCACCCCCCACCCTCTCCATCACGACCAACAACGCCACCATCAGTCCCACCCCACAAGCCAAAGTCCTAGGTGTCACTCTAGACTCAAACCTGTCCTTCCAATTGTTGGCAAACTCATGCAGGCTCCACCTCCGCAACATCTCCAAAACACGTACGTTCCTAACCCCAGACACTACTAAACTCGTTCACTTCCTTATTATCGAACGTCTGGACTACTGCAACTTCCTTCTCACTGGCCTATCTCATCAGACTATCCCTGCTTCAGTCTATCCTGAACTCAGCGGCCAGACTTATCCGCTTCTGCCACCCCCCCTCTGTCATTCCCTCCACTGGCTCCCGATTGCCCAACGCATTAAATTCAAACTACTAACACAGACATACAAAGCCCTTCATAACGCTGTCCCAAACTACCTCATCGACCTGATAGCCAAATACCACCCAACCCGTACTCTTCGCTCCTCACAAGACCTCCTACTTTCTAGCTCTCTGGTCTCCACCTCCCACGCCCAACTGCAGGACTTCTCCAGGACTTCCCCCATCCTCTGGAACTCACTACCCTAATCCATCAGACTGTTACCTACCCTCCTCACCTTTTAGGCGCACCCTGCAAACCCATCTCTTCAGGGAAGCCTACCCCACCCTCACCTAACAGCCAATCTCCTCCTACCACTCCATCCCCCACAGCCACTTCCTCCTGTACCACTATCCCCTCCCTCCTAGATTGTAAGCTCGAAAGAGCAGGGCCCTTGACCCCCTCGTGTTTTGTTTTGTTACTGTACTGTCTCATGTTCTGTCCCCCACTACAATGTACAGCGCTGAGCAAACCTTTTAGCGCTATATAAATACTGTATAATGACTTTCCCCACTGTATACACAAACTAAATTTTAAGATAACTTCATTGTATTATAAATTTACCAGAAGACACCAGTGAGTGAAAGATGGATCTAAGAAAAGGCAAACTCGAAAAAGCAAAAGATAAAGGGATCCAACTCCTATATAAACCAAAATGGGGAAAAGGTGCAAGGATTGCAAAGTCATAGCCACTAGTTTAACAATCAGTTGGTCTACTGTCATTCCCTATGCTGACAAGCGTCTTGAAAAACTCTTAATGTGCGGACACGATGCCACAATATTTTTAATAAGCATCATAACTTTGCAAGTTTGTGCAAGAGGCAAAAGGTGATACTGCAGTCACTGTTGGTAGTGTAACTGGAGTACACATGTCCACTGCATGTAGGTTGCTAGAATCTTACTGCAGCCCAATTGGGGATAAAATATGCTCCCATAGAAACTGATAAGGAATGTTCACAAATGCTAGGAGTTTGAACAAAATAGAAAAACTGGAACTACTGATATAGAAGTATTTTTACTTTGTGGCAGTATCAGAGATCTGGTTTGACAGCATGCATGACTGGCTTGTGGCTGTTCAGGGGTACTTGCTGTATCAAGGAGATAAGATGGGTAGAAGAGGGAGAGGGTGTGCATATTTGTCAATTTTGCTCGTGAACACAAGTGAGGAGGTGGAATCTTTCTTCCCTTCAAAGCTCCAGCCACAAAGGGAAATTATTAGTGGGGTATGCAAAGGCCCCCTACCCTGAAAAGTCTGATCTGCTCTTGCAGTTAGAAATGTTGGCAAGACAGGGCAATGTTATCACTTTAATTATCCAGATATTGACTGGGGGGCAGATGGAACTGCTCACTCTAAGGCCTGTAAGTTCCTGAAAGTCTTGCAGGACAATTTTCATATGTCAATTGGTGGAAGCCCCAACTAGAAACAAGGCTGTGCGTGACCCAATAATTACAAAAAACTGAGCTGATAGCGAATGTGGAAGTAAGAGATAACTAGGGGAAACGGCGATCACAGGATTATTACATTCACCGTAATTTATAGGAAAAGCAGATGGGGTTGGACAAGCACATTAAATTTCAAGAGAGCTAAATTTGCACCATACTACACATTTAAATGGGAGGATACTTCCATCTTGAATAATGGCATTAGCCAGTGTATTCCAAAAGGCAATAAATATAAATACTAAAGCTTTAACCTGGGTGGTTAAATTTGAGCATAAAAAGGCATGCTAAAGAGTAGGTATAGAAAATCAACAACCCCCCCCCCCCTTTTTTAAATTAAATTTTGTTACTTTGCAGCCTTTTAATGGAGATAGTTGTGTTTTTTTTGGGGGGGTTTTTTTTTTTTTTTACATTTTATCCAGCTGCAGTTATAACTTATAACATCCAAGGGGAGAGAGAGATTCACTAAAATGTAAAAACCAGAATCGTGCAGTTGGAAAAGATCTCAAAATTCCAAAACAAAAAATGCTGGCAACTCAGTGTGCTCTTTTGATTCTTGTTTATTGGCCATACAACATGAATACAGTAAAACGTGTTAACATGTTTCAGCTATTCCTCAGTGTGCTCTAAAAAAAAATAAATTGATGCTTGTATACTTTTTAAGCCCAGCTCCACAACCAGTCATGGAGGCGGGACTACAGCCATTTAAAAACAATTAGTACATAGGTAATTGCACATTAACCCTAGGTTCACATCTGTGTGGGTGGTGCCGCTGCGGATCCGCATGAAAATCCGTGCAGCCACACCCACCCGCACAGACATGAGGACCTGTGGGCGGGTTTCATTAGTTCTAATGGCACGTCGTCCACACTGGGAAACGCAACCGTACTGGAAACCGAGGTTCCCGTGCGGGCTGTGTTTTCAAAGTGGTGCAGGGACTACTTTCCCTGCGTGGCACGGGAGTACATTCAAATGAATAGGCTCTCGGGCCCGAGCAAAATGCGGCCCGCACAGCCACAAAGGTGTGAAGCGGGGGTGAGGGAACTGACAAATGTTGAGTTGTAACATCTGGGAAAATGGAGATGCAATACAGTACTTACAGTGAAGGAAAAGTATTTGATCCCCTGCTAATTTTGTATGTTTGCCCACTCACAAAGAAATGATCAGTCTAAAAATCGAATGGTAGGTGTATTGTAATACTGAGAGACAGAGTAGCAACAAAAAAATCAAAAGAAATGCATGTCTAACAAATTATGCACTGATTTGCATGTTCATAAGGGAAATAAGTATTTGATCCCCCTATCATTCAGCAGGATTTCTGGCTACCAGGTGTCTTTCGTACAGGTAACAAGCTGAGATTAGAAGTAGCCTCTTAAAGAGTGCTGCTAATCTCATTTTGTTACCTGTATAAAAGACACCTGTCCACAGGAGCAATCAAACAATGATTCCAAACTCTCCACCATGGCAAAGAGCTGTCCAAGGATGTCAGGGACAAGATTGTAGACCTACACAAGGCTGGACTGGGCTACCAAACTATCGCCAAGCAGCTTGGTGAGAAGGTGACAACAGTTGGTGCAATCATTTGCAAATGGAAGAAACACAACTGTCAGTCCTCCCTAGGTCTGGTGCACCATGCAAGATCTCGCCTTGTGGAGTGTCAATGATCATGAGAACAATGAGGAATCATCCCAGAACTACACGTGAGGACCTTGTCAATTATCTCCAGGCAGCTGGGACCACAGTCACTAAGAAAACAATTGGTAACACACTATGCCGACAAGGATTGAAATCCTGCAGTGCCCACAAGGTCCCTCTGCAAAAGAGAGCACATGTCCAGGCCCTTCTGAAGTTTGCCACTGAACATCTGATGCAGAGGAGCACTGGTTGAAAGTGTTGTGGTCAGATGAAACCAAAATTGAGCTCTTTGGCTTCAACTCGCTGTGTTTGTAGGAGGAGGAATGCTGCCTATGACCCCAAAAACACCATCCCAACTGTCAAACATGGTAGTGGAAACATTCTGCTTTGGGGGTGTTTTTCTGCTAAGGGGACAGGACAACTGCACCGTATCAAAGGGCTGATGGACGGGGCAATGTACCGTCAAATCTTGGGTGAGAACCTTCTTCCCTTAGTCAAAGCATTGAAAATGGGTTGTGGATGGGTGTCTCAGCATGACAATGACCCAAAACACATGGCCAAGGCTACAAAGGAGTGGCTCAGGAAGAAGCATATTAAGGTCCTGGCCTAGCCAGTCTCCAGACCTTAATCCAATTGAAAAATCTGTGGCGGGAGCTGAAAGAGTTGCCAAACGTCAGCCACCAAACCTTAAAGACTTGGAGAGGATCTGCCAAGAGGAGTGGGACAAAATCCCTCCTGAGATGTGTGCAAACCTGGTGGTCAACTACAGGAAACGTCTGACCTCTGTGATTGCCAGCAAGGGATTTGCCATTAAGTACCAAGTACATATTTTGTGAAGGGGATCAAATACTTATTTCCCTTATGAACATGCAAATCCGTGCATAATTTGTTAGACATGCATTTCTTTTGAATTTGTTGTTGCTATTTTGTCTGTGTTACAATACACCTATTTGATTTTTAGACTGATCATTTTTGTGAGTGGGTAAATATTAAAAATCAGCAGGGGATCAAATACTTATTTCCTTCACTGTATAATATAAAATGTATATTCTTGGCATTGTGGTTATTGGTGTTAGTGCTCAGATTCTAATTCTAAGGGGCATGCGGTGCATTCCACATACTGCATCTTACAAATATTGCACTCGATAATCTATACCACTGATTATGTATTACAGTTAATATACTGTTTATTTGGAAAAGGTTTTCCAGTGGTAAGACACAACCTGGTTTTACAGTACCTGCAGGTGTTATATCTGCAACAAAGTGCTAGAACGAGAGGTGGTGTCTGAGTAGAATAAACTAGGAGATAAAATACACCCCAGTGTAGGTGCCGTCTGCTAGAAAAATTGCAACCAATAAGAATGGTATGCAATTCCTTGTCCATATAAAGATTGGAGAAATGTTTTTTTTAATTGAACTAGTTCAGTAGAAAATGTTACAAAACTTAATTGAATATGCTGTAATCAATGTTTCACTTTTGAAGCAGGCTCTCTGTCAAGATCAGTCCTGTGTGGCTATGCTTCGGCTTTTTGAGATCCACTGTTCTTTTATATCCACGGGCACGTAATAGTCTTGTGTGACACAGTTCCTCCTAGCTCTCAAACTCTGCTGTAGGAAGATTTTACTGTGTGGAATCGATGACAGCTGGAGGCTAACCGAAAAGAATTACCCTCATTTTCTCTCCTATGTTTCTCCTGTATTGACCTCACCTGTAAGAACGTCCAAATAGTGTATGTACTTGGGATGATGGATACTGGTGAATTCCAAAATAAAATCATTCTGGCTCAAATAAGAAATTAAGTCCGCTTTTTCAGTACCTGCTGGATGATGAGGTGGAAACTTACATCGCATGCTGCTAGCGAGGGAAGTGTGGTGGATCCACATTCTTAATACAAAAGCACTGCTGGGTTCAAAGAAGACTCATTACAGTACTTAAGCTTTCAAAAATAAGTCTACGTATATCCCAGATGTTACAACTCGTCAGTTCCATCCATGTGCAGTTACCTGTGTACTGTTTTTAGATTGTCTGTAGTGTGCCTCCATGATTGGGTTTTTTTTTTGTTTGTATATTCTACAA
Source organism: Staurois parvus (assembly GCF_062004578.1). Classification (NCBI taxonomy): domain Eukaryota; kingdom Metazoa; phylum Chordata; class Amphibia; order Anura; family Ranidae; genus Staurois; species Staurois parvus. The sequence continues at coordinate 5,421,044 of NW_028317953.1, forward strand.
TAAAAAAAAAAGTTATAAGGAAAGCTATATAGCTAAAATGCATTAGCACCTTTTTTTTTTTTTAGTGTATTCATGTTTTGTGTGGCCAATCTATAAGCATTGGAGTATGCAGAGTTGCCAGTGTGGGTTTTTTGGGGGGGGGGTTTTTTGTTTGTTTTGGAATTACTATATGTGGAGTTGGACGTCCAGCTTGTGCACCGATCTTCAGCGTCCATTCTAACAGAGCGGGTGAGCTTGGGTAAGATTCTTTCTTTTCTCCTAAAAATTACTTGTAAACTCAATCAGGTGTAGCTAATCACCTTCTCAATGGCACACAGCCATTTGATGTTCAACTGCGATCAGTTGTGGTCCTTTTTTATCAGCATGAAAAGCTTTTCTGGAGCATTTCAGTCCCTGATAGTGCAACTGAAGCAAACTATGGGTGGCAAGGCACTGTCAATAGATCTCTGCAATTAGTTGTGGACAGGCACAAGTCTGGAAATGGATCCAAAAAAAGTCAAAGGCTTTATCAACGCCTAAAAACACAGTGAAGTCTTAAGAAGTGGAAGGTATTTTGTACAACAAAGACAGTCCCTGGCTCAGGACATTGCTCCAAACTGGATGAAAGGGCCAGAAGGAAACTGGTCCGAGGCTACCAAGTGGCCTAAAGCAACTCTAAAGCAGTTCCAGGAATTTTGACAAAAGGTGGTCATAGTGTGACAACGCTATCTCAAAATTCTCCACAAATGTGGCTTGCATGGGAGGGCCACAAGAAAAAAAGCCACTCAAAGGCCACATGCAGTCACAACTGAGCTTTGTCAAAATGCACCTTGAAGATTGAGGTCGCATGGGAAAAGTGGTCTGGTCAGATGAGACTAAAATTGAATTAGTTGACCTAAACGGAATGGCTGCTGGAATTCCAATACAGCTCACCATCCAGATAACATTCCTACAGTAAATCATGGAGTTGGTAATAGTATCATTTCATGTGACAACACTGAAGAAATTACTTTGTTACAATGTAAAGTAGTGAGTGTACAACTTGTATAACTGTGTAAATTTACTGTCCCCTCAAAATAACTCCACACAGCCAATAATGTCTAAACCACTGGCAACAAAAGTGAGTACACCCTTAAGTGAAAATGTCCAGATTGGGCCCAATTAGCCGTTTCCCTCCCTGGTGTCATGTGACTCAGTGTTACAAGGTCTCAGGTGTGAATGGGGAGCAGGTGTATTTAAATTTGGTGTTATCGCTCTCACTCTTACTGATCACTGGAGTTTCAACATGGCACCTCATGGCAAAGAACTCTCTGAGGATCTGAAAAAAAGAATTGTTGCTCTACATAAAGATGGCCAGGTTCCACTCAGAACAGACATCGCCATGGTCGGCCAAAGAAGTTGAGTGCACGTGCTCAGCGTCATATCCAGAGGTTGTCTTTGGGAAATAGATGTATGAGTGCTGCCAGCATTGTTGCAGAGGTTGAGGGGGTGGGAGGGTCAGCCTGTCAGTGCTCAGAACATACGCCGCACACTGCATCAAATTGCTCTGCATGGCTGTCGTCCCAGAAGGAAGCCTTTTCTAAAGATGATGCAGAAGAGAGCCCGCAAACATTTTGCTTAAGACAAGCAGATTAAGGACATGGATTACTGGAACCATGCCCTGCGGTCTGATGAGACCAAGAAACTTATTTGGTTCAGATGGTGTCAATCGTGTGTGGCGGCAACCAGGTGAGGAGTACCAAGACAAGTGTCTTGCCTACAGTAAAGCATGGTGGTGGGAGTGTCATGGTCTGGGGCTGCATGAGTGTTTCTGACACTGAGGAGCTACAGTTCATTGAGGGAAAAATGAATGCCAATATGTACTGTGATCTACTGAAGCAGAGCATGATCCCTTCCATTTGGAGACTGGGCTGCAGTGCAGTATTCCAACATAACCCCAAACACACCTCCAGGACTACCACTGCCTTGCTAAAGAAGCTGAAGGTAAAGGTGGCTGGCCAAGCATGTACCCACACCTAAACCCTATTGAGCATCTGTGGGGCTTCCTCAAATAGAAAGTGGAGGAGCGCAAGGTCTCTTTAACAACCCCCCCCCCCCCCCCCCAGCTCCGTGAGTGGAAGAAGACTCCAGAGGCAACCTGTGAAACTGGTGAACTCCATGCCCAAGAGGGTTAAGGCAGTGCTGGAAAAGAATGGTGGCCACACAAAATATTGACACTTTGGGCCCAATTTGGACATTTTTACTTAGGGGTGTACTCACTTTTGTTGCCAGCAGTTTAGACATTAATGGCTGTGTGGAGTTATTTTGAGGGGACCGCAAATTTACACTGGTATACAAGCTGTACACTCTCACTACTTTACATTGTAGCAAAGTGTCATTTCTTAATGTCACATGAAAAGATATAAAATCTTTACAAAAATGTGAGGGGTTTACTCACTTCTGTGGGATACAATACACACTATATTGCCAAAAGTATTGGGATGCCTGCCTTGGCACGCACATGAACTTTAATGGTATCCCAGTCTTAGTCCATAGGGTTCAATATTGAGTTGGCCTACCCTTTTGCAGATATAGCAGCTTCAACTCTTCTGGGAAGGCTTTCCACAAGGTTTAGAAGTGTCTATGGGAATGTTTGACCATTCTTCCAGAAGCACATTTGTGAAGTCAGGCATTGATGTCTGGCTTGCAGTCTCCGCTCTAATTCATCGCAAAGGTGTTCTATCAGGTTGAGGTCCGGACTCTGTGCGGGCCAGTCAAGTTCCTCCATCCCAAACTCTCTCATCCATGTCTTTATGGACTTTTCTGTGTGCACTGGTGCACAGTGCTATTGGAACAGGAAGGGGTCATCCCCAAACTGTTCCCACAAAGTTGGGAGCATGAAATTGTCAAATGGCTTGGTGTGCTGATGCCATAGGAGTTCCTTCACTGGAACCAAGGGTCCAAGCCCAACCCATGAAAAGCAACCCCACACCATAACCCCCCCCCACCAAACTTTACACTTGGCACAGTGCAGCCAGGCAAGTACCATTCTCCTGGCAATTGCCAGACCCGGACCCGTCCATTGGATCGCCAGAAAGAAGCGTGATTTGCCACTCCAGAGAACATGTCTCCACTGCTGTAGTCCAGTGGATGCGTGCTTTATACCACTGCATCAGACGCTTTGCATTGCACTTGGTGATGTAAGGCTTGGATGCAGCTGCTCGGCCATGGAAACCCATCCCATGAAGCTCTCTATGCACTGTTGTGCTAATCTGAAGGCCACACAGTTTGGAGCTCTTTAGCTGTTGACTCTGCAGACAGTTGCTGACTTCTGTGTGCTTTAGCATGTGCTGACCCTGCTCTCATTTTGTGACTTACCATTTCGTGGCTGAGTTGCTGCTGCTCCCTGTTGCTTCCACCTTTGTTAAATATTCCAGTCTTCTGTTCGTGATATAATAGCAAGGAAATGTTATGGATGGACTTATTGCACAGGTAGCAACTTATTACGGTACCACGCTTGAATTCACTGAGCTCCGAATGACCCATTCTTTCACAAATGTTTGTAGAAGCAGTCTGCATGCCTAGGTGCTTGATTTTATACATCTGTGTCCATGGAGGTGATTGGAACACCTGAAGCCAATGATTTGGAGGGTTGTCCCAGTACGTGTGTGTGTGTTTACATGCCCTCTGTTCATAAGAGCTGCGGGAGGAGGAACAGCCACACACAACTTCCCAGTGAGTGGCTGTGCAAGGGGGGGGTGTCAGGACATGTCTGACCATTGAAGGAGAGCAGTCTTGTTTCCCAGCACTGCTGTAGAACTGGCCATGCTGTGCTTGCATGCCTTGTGTGGGCAGTTTTTAATAAAAAATAAAAAAAAAAAAGGGATTGGCAGAAGCGCCAGGAATCTCACACAATGGAAGCAAACTTTTTCATAAGAGTACATGGTACAGCAGGCACATATCAGGAATGTGAAATTTTACATTTTCTTGAATGCTGGCAGATTACCAGGGCCAGATGGCTTACACCCAAGAGTCCTCAAAGACCTTAGCATGGTCTTATTCCTTATCTTTAAGGACAACTTGCTAACCAGAACGGTACCAGCCGTTGGCGAAAAAAGCTATTGTAATTCCAATACATAAAGGGCCAAGATAAATACCTGGAAACTACAGGCCAGTCAGCCTAGCATCAATAAGCTGTAAACTATTAGAGAAAATAAGGATATCCAAGAATTTGCTGATGAAAACCATATCAGTAGTAGTCGGCATTGACTTACGATCGTTTTTGTTATACCAACCTGTTAACATTCTGCGGAAATGAGCTATAATCTGGATAGACGGAAGCCCTGTGGATGTAGCGTATCTAGATTTCCTCAAAGCATTTGATATGATACCTCATAAAACACTTAATTTAAAAATTTAAGATGTGTTTGGTATTGAAGATGGTGTATGTACCTGGATAGAAAACTTGTTAAAGGAGTGCACTCAAAGAGTGGGGATAAATGGAATATTTTCTAAATGGTCTGAATTGTAAGTGGTGTGCACCAAGGCTCTGTCCTGGGACCAATTATATTTAACTTGTTTGTAAATAACAGAGGGGAAGGTGGGTATAAATTGTATCGTTGGCAAACAGAGATTGAACAAAGTGTGGCAGGGTAAAACCCCCACAACAGGATATAGCAACTTCTCAGGAAGGACTCGATCAGTTAGAGGTGGGCAGCTACATGGCATGAGGTTCAATGTGGGAAAGTATAAATTGGTACACTTGGGTTATAAAAACACAAATGCAAGTTACACACAAGGGGAGAACCTCTGGGGGTTCTAGTAGATGACTGACCCAGCAATGTCCTGTAATGCCAAGCTGCAGCGAACAAAGCCAGCAGACTGTTGGCCTGCATTTAAAAAATGCTGTTTACTCCAGAGAGAAACTATAATTCTACCACATTACAATACTAATTTAGCCACATCTGGAGTATGCTGTCCTTCTTTTTTTTTTTTTTTTTTTTTTTTGGTCACAGGTCCGCAGGATGTGCTGCAACTGGAGAGCGCCCAGAGAACGACAACAAAACTAATAAGAGGACTGAAGGATCTCTGTTAGGCGGAACATCTGCAATCCTTAAACTTCTTTTCACTGTAGAAGACTCTTAAGAGGAGACATGATCACAATAAACAAATATCTTAACGGTTATGCCAGCATAGGGGAAAAAACTATTCAGTATCAGATCTTTTACACAAGGTCATTGGATGAAGTTGGGCGAGAAGTAGTTTAACATTTTTTGTGTAGAGTTTTTTATGGTTATGATGTAGAACTCCTTCCACAATCAATGTGTCAGCAGGAAGTGTGGATACTTGAAAACTTTTTTTAGATGGGCATCTTATCAAACAAAATACAGGTTTATGGGAAGATATAATTAATTATACAGGATTTTTATATAGCACCAACAGTTTGCTCAGCACTTTACAATATAGCGGGAGACAATACAGCAACATTACAGTTCAATACAAGAGGGTTAATTTTATGCCCACACAGACTGAACTGAATGGATTGGTGTCTTTATTCAACCTTGGCAACTATGTAACTCTAACAATTTGACACTAGGTTATTGCTGTTTTACCACAAAAATATACCTTCATTAATCTACATTTACATTGCCTGTCATCAATACAAACCATAAAATTAGATTTATTTTGTTGTCTTTAGCGGCTAAAGGCAGCAATATAGAAGCGCAGATTGTCGTTGGGACCCCGGGAACAGTCATGGATTGGTGCCTCAAGCTGAAGATTGTGAATCCGAAGAACATATGTGTCTTTGTACTAGATGAAGCAGATGTCATGATTGGAGTTCAGGGTTATGCAGCCCATAGTGTGCGTGTAAAGAGGTGGGTACATGATATACACGTTACAGATTTGCTTTTTTTTGTATAAGTCTTACCTCCAGTAGCCGAAACCACAAGATGCCTGCTGTTTTAGTCAGAACACTTTTACTAGTCCTTTATTTTTCTATGCTCCACCCACCTGCAGTTCCCTGTCTGAGAGCTGCTCTGTGGTTATTAAAGGTGTTAGTGGAGAATCCAGTCAACACGTGGGTAAGCTTGGTTTAAAGGGGGTGGAGCTTATTCTCAGTCAACCAAGTCAAGGCCTTTAAAGCCAATCTCCAGGATTTCACCTCCTTCACGAGATACTTTTTCTCTTAAGGGCTTTTTTTTTTCCCTTTTTAATACATTCCCTCTTTCTAGAAGTCTTCTGTGTTTTTGCAACCTCATCCCTGGCTTCTTTTTGCATCGGTGGGCAGGCCTTTTTCCAGGACTAAGCAGTGCTTGGATCAGAGGGGAGCACAAAGGTTGCTTTCTTTATTGTACATCACGAGACACCGTCTTCAGTATAATTGTGCCATCTACCAGTGATTGGACACTGGCAAAAAAGGCAGGAAGCACCCTTCCTAGGCCTAACCTGTGCCTGTTAGGGCCATCCATCTGAAGGTGGTCACATCTGTGCAGTTCTCTGCACAAAAATAGCTTCCCAGTGCTTCCACCCAGGATCAGAATGGCTTTATCTGGATCCATTTCTACAGCTTTTTATTGCTCAGGGCAATGGTACCCAGACCACATGTGGGACGATGCGGTGACGGCATGCACAGTGTGGCCGATTGACTTAACTAGTAAGGTAGAGCATGTGAACTGGAGCGTTGGCAGCAGCAGGGGGGGTGCTCTGAGAAGTCAGTATTTCATAGTGGGAATACAAGGTGCAGTAGAACTATTGGTAAAAGCAGCGTGTCTTGGGGGATGTCATTCTTGACAGTGGAGCTACTGATTGCAAGTATTCCAGGGACCATGAATACTTTTTTTTTTTTTTGCGTGCAATCTTCAAGGACGGGGGTTCTTCTTGAGATACAGGCCTCTTAAAGAATCTGTTGAAAGCTATGGACCCCTTCCCCAGAAATATTCACATATACATAACTTTCCAATAATGAAAATACACTGCTCAAAAAAATATAATGCTGGATATGTATACTGAAATGGACTGGGTACTGTGTTAGGAATGGAAGGATGCCCCATCATTTTGATGGAAATGAAAATGATCAACCTACAGAAGAACTGAATTCAATGACACCCCGAAAATTAAAATGATTAAATGATGCAACAGGTTAGTCCAATTTGCTGAAACTTCATTGCAGCAACTCAAAATGGTACTCAGTAGTTTGTATGGCCCCCACGTGCTTGTATGCATGCCTGACTACATCAGGACATGCTCCTAATGAGTTGACGGATGGTGTCCTGGGGTATTTCCTCCCAGATTTGGACCAGGGCAACCTGGTGGCGTCGGATGGACCGAAACATGATATCCCAGAGGTGTTCTGTTCAATTTATTCAGCGTGGGGGCCATTCAATGGCATCAGTTCCTCCATCCTCCAGGAACTGCCTGCATGCTCTCGCCACCTGAGGCCAGGCATTGTCGTGCACCAAGGTAGGGTCTGACAATGGGTCCAAGGATTTCATCCCGATACCTAATGGCAGACAGGGTGCCATTGTCTAGCCTTTAGAGGTTTGTACGTCCTTCCATGGATATGCCTCAACGGAAAATCCACTTACCCACCACCAAAACTGTCATGCTGAATGATGTTACAGGCAGCATAATATTCTCTACGGCTTCTCCAGATCCTTTCACGTTTATCATGTGCTTGGGGGGGGGGGGAAGAGGACCTGCTCTCATCTGTGAAAAGCACAGGGTGCCAGTGGCGGACCTGCCAATTCTGGTGTTCAATGGCAAATGCCAATTGAGCTCTATGGTGCTGGGCAGTGAGCACAGGGCCCACTAGAGGACATCCAGCCACCCTCATGAAATCTGTTTCTGGTTGTTTGGTCAGAGACACTCACACCAGTGGCCTGTTGGAGGTCATTTTGTAGGGTTCTGGCAATGCTCATCCTGTTTCTCCTTTCACAAAGGAGCAGATACCAGTCCTGACGGGTTAAGGATCTTCTAGGACCCTGTCCAGCTCCCCTAGAGTAACTGCCTGCCTCCTGGAATCTCCTACATGCTCTTGAGACTTTGCTGGGAGACGCAGCAAACTTTCTGACAATGGCACGTATTGATCTGCCATCCTGGAGGAGTTGGATTGTCTGCAACCTCTGTAGGGTCCAGGTATCGCCTCATGCTACCAGTAGTGACACTGACCCTAGCCAAATTCAAAACTGGTGAAAAACTGTCAGAAAAGTTGAGTAGGGAAATTGTCAGTGGCCTCCACCTATAAAACCATTGCTGTTTTGGGGGTCGTCTCATTGTTGCCCATCTAGTGCACCTGTTAATTTTATTAACACCAAAGCAGCTGAAACTGATTAACAAACCCCCTCTGCTACTTAGCTGACCAGATCAATATCCCAGGAGTTTAATTAACTTGATGCTCTACTCTGATTTAAAGTGTTGCTTGAATTTTTTTGAGCAGTGTATATACTTTAATTGAAACTTTATTGCCTCATATATATTGTGTAGGACATACACAAAGTATGAATTAAGTAAATAGTCTTAACGCACTGCTTTTCCTGCAAAAAATAATGGCCACTCATTACAAAAAATACAATCTTGTGTAAATTAACCGCTTGCCGACCAGCCACAGTAAATTTAATGCGGCAGGTTGGCACTGCTGCGCAAAGTGTGTGTGTGTGTAAAATATATAAATTTTAGTGTATGTGATATTTTTCATTTTGGGTAGGAGGCGCACACCCACCCTACCCGTGCTGCCAATCATGGCCACGGGTGTCAGCCACCAGATCCCAGCCGATGATTACCCGCTGGAGCCTGGCAATTACCGGCAAACACTGACTGGGAGGAAGACTGAATTGTTTTCAATGCAGCTCTCCTCTGACAGTTTTTAAGCACACTGATCAGGAACACTGAGCACAGCCTTCTGGATCAGTGTGTTACAGTGAAGCACACACCCCCTGCCCCCTAGTGAAACCCTTTCCTCACACAGTTAACCATTTAATTGCCTTCTAATGTTAACCCCTTACTCCCCAATGCTATTAGTACAGTCAGGTGTTTTTTTTTTTTTGTTTTTTTTTTGCACTGATCACTGTATTTGGGTCACTGACATCCCCAGTGACACCGTCAGTTCCCCTGCAGTGTCAGAATGTCCGCCGCAGTCCCGCCATAAGTCACTGATCACTGCCATTATTAGTATAAAAAAAAAAAAAAAAAATTCCAGTATATACACTGCCATTTGTAGACGCTATAACGTTCACGTAAACCAATTTACATGTACTAGGATTTTTTTTTTTCCTTTTGCAAAGATATGTCGCAGAATACATTTTGGCCTAAATTTATGACATTTGATTTTTATTTTTTCTTTACTGGACATGTTTTATTTTAAAAACTCATATATATATATATATATATATATATATATATATATATATATTATACATTTTTTTTTAACTGCAAAAAATAAAACCGCACAGGCGATCAAATGCCACCGAAAGAAGGCTCAATTCATGGGAAAAAATGTAAATTTCGTTTTGGTGCAGTGTTGCATGACCGCCCAATTGTCAAAGTAACACAGCGCCGTAACACAAACCACTACCACCTGACCGCTCTATAGCAGAAATACTGCTACAGAGCGGCACAGGTGCGCAAAATCGTGTGTATGTGTATATGTATATAACCTCTTGATTGCCAGGAGCACGCTCATGCACAATAAAACTCCATTGCTAGTATAGTGTCTGAACTGATCAATATCTTAGTATAGTGTCCCCAAAAACTCAGCGTTAGCGGGATCAGCCCTCATACCTACCAGCACCTGCGTTTATTCCCAAGCTTACCCCCCATCCCTTCTATCCCAGCAAGTACAGTGTCAGTAGGTCACTGTCGCTTAATACATTGCACACAAAACCATGTTCGCAGAATCAGACCTGATCTTTGTTAGCACTTGCTGGTAAATTTTGATGACTCTCATATGGAGCAGAGTGTCCGTACTAGTGCCACGCTACCTTTTTGTTGAACTGGCGAGCACCAGCGGCCTAGTACATCCTGGTCTTTCACATACCAGCACTGCAGTATCACTTGGTGATGTGGCGAGTCCCATAAGTGCAGTACAAGCTGGTGTGCTGGCGAGCCCAAGTATTGTCCCGCAACCACCAAGAATTTGCACACAGGTCCATAGTAACCTTCCAGATGTGCTTGAAAATCCCAATTAGCAGCCCACATTCTGCAGCACCCATACTTCCCCCATCCACTGCCCAACCCGGAATTCAGGTGGAAACAGCACATTTAACTCCTCCCCTTGATTTTTTGGAGCTTTTTTTCAAGAAATATTTGTATGCATTGATTGTGGATCAAAGCAATTTATATGCACAACAATTTATTGCCGCCAACCCAAATTCAAACCTTACCAGACTATTCGCATGGAAACCCATTACGGTTTCTGAATTTACATTTTTTTGGGGGGGCCTAACCCTCAACTTGGGCATTATTAAAAAAAAAAAAATGAATTGCACTTGTATTGGTCCACAGACCCAATTCATCATATGCCCATGTTCTCTGCTACCATGGCCAGGCATAGATATGAGTATAATGTTTTGTGCATTTCAACGATAATACACTGTCGTCCTCGGGGTAACCCTGAATTTCACTGGCTCCACAAAATTCAGCCCCTCAAATCACCTTAACCAAAAATTTGTAGGTGTCTATACTCCCCAGCAAAAAAATCTGCGTTGATGAGTCCCTCAGTTTTTCTGGCTGCCTTGCATTCAAACAATTTCTCCTCAGCAAGTGTACCAGATATGGGGTCAAGATGTAGAAGACCTGTAAGAGGGCAACAGGCTGTACATATAAGTTTCAGCTTTACGAGGGAAAAAAATAGTAACGTGGAGCCCCCCGAATGTCCAGACTACATGGGGAGTAGTGACAAGATAGTTTTGGACTTGGTGTCATCCTTTTTCCATATGGGGTACCACTTATACGTGGACAATTTTTATTCAAGCATGCCACTATTTAGACATTTGTATAATCTTGGAACTGGCGCATGTGGCACCGAGTGACCTAATGTGTGCCCACCAATAGAAGTGGGTGGATGCAGGGCGGCATATTCTAAGGGTGGGCATTCCATATACTTTTTCTGGCAGTTTTTTTCTTTTTCATTCCGTCCACAGGCTGCATACAAAAAAAAAACATAGCATATATACCCAACAAGGACCAGCGACGTACTGGAACATCACTGGACTTTGGTTATACCAGGATGATGCCTATAACTGCAGGCATCATCCTGGTATCGTTTTTTTTTTTTCAGCTGGCGATCGGTTTTCATGTAAAGGTAATCCTAGTGGCTAATTTGCTGCAGGATTGCTTTTACAAGCAGCGGGAGATGATGCCTTCTTGGACAGTCCCATGCCATTGGGGGAACCTGAGAATGCAGCCGGTGTTTGTCAGCTGACCATAGAGCTGATTGGAAACCGGAATAGTGCAATCATCTCTACAGTCTAAGAAATCGGACGCTACGAGCATTTCATCACTTCAGTTTCGCAGGATATAAACCGCGCCATTTGTAAATTGGGAAAGCATCTGATCACACCAATCTTGGTTTGATTAGATAATTAAGAGCAGAGGAGATATCTAGAGTCTGATAGACCCCATATTTCTCAAAAAAGACTGACGGTGCCCATTGAAGTTATAGGGGATATTTGCATTCCCTGTGAGGGCATTAAAAGTGATTTAAAAAAAAACGCTTACGTTTTTGTGAAATATCTAATGTTTTCATACCTGGTCCAAGGCATTGAACTATTTCATGCTTTTTGACAGCAGAGAGATCCTTTTTTCTTCCCCATATTGCTTGAAAATGGTGCTCTGCTTAATAATGTGGAACACCCTCTTTTTAGTAGTTTTTCCTTAAATTGGGCTCACCTGCCAATCAAATTATCTCAGGTGTCCGAGGATTGTTTTCAGTGATCAAAACAGTCCTGAGACACAATGCCATCCATGAATTAAACTGAAAAACAAAATATTTAATCTTTGACACTTAAATAGAATTTGCATAATAATTTGGAACAGGGTGTAGAACCACTTGCAGAAGTGAGTGATGATTCGTGGGGAAATTCGTCATCAGACACTGAAAAGGATTTTGTGACTGAACTTAGCAATGTGCAAACTTGGCGCTCTATTTAAAATTTTCAGTGTTTTTTTTGGTTTGATTACATTATTAAATTAAATGTATTATATTTTTATGATTATATTATAATTTATGATTTTGCGTTTCATATTTTATCATACCCGGGATGTTTACTAGGCTCTTGTTCGGACAGATTTCAGTGAGTTATTCCTAAGAATTACAGGCCTACAATAAAAAAAATAAATTTTCATTGAAAATATTGTACCGCTTTGAGCACGGAAATACTGACATAATCAGACCGCTAGGGAGGCTAAATGATTTATTGCTCACACATGCCATGGGTATATGTAGAATTACTCCCCAAAATACATTCTGCTACTTCTCCCAAGTATGGGGATACCACATGTGAGAGATGTTTTGGCAGTGGAGCAAAGTACATGACCCCAAAATCCAATAAGCACCTTCAGGCTTTTAAAGGGCTTTATTTCCTCATTACACTTCCTGACTACCTATCCGTTTCGGAGATAGCACCGAACCTCCCCAAATGACTCCTTTTTTGGAAAGTAGACAACCCAAGGAAATTGATAAGAAGCATGGTGAGTATTTTGCAGTTATCCTTTGCCACAAGTTTTTGGAAAATGAAGAAAAAAACACAAACATTTTTTCTTTTGTATTTCAAAACCTTGTGAGAAAAAATGAGATCTGCAAAATACTCACCATGCCTCTTTTTAAATTCCTGTGGGGTGTCTACTTTCCAAAAAGGGGTCATTTTGGGGTTGTTTGGTGCTATTCTGTCATTTCAGGGCCTCTGAAACTGTGATAAGTAGTGAGGAAGTGAAACAAAGTTACGCACCTTCAGGCTCTCTAAGTGGTCATTAGATTTCAGGCTCCTGCATGTGGCTAGGCTCCCAAAGTCTCACACGTGGTACCCCCATACTCGGTAGAAGTAGCAGAATGTATTTTGGGGTTTAATTTCACATATACATGGCTTGTGCGCGAAATATATAATTTAATTGACAACTTTGTATAAAAGTTTGTAATTTTCCAGAAACTTGTGGGAAAAAATAAATCTTCCATGGACTCGATATGACTCTTAGCAGATAGCTTAGGGTGTCTACTTTCCAAACATGGGTCATTTGGGGGTGTTTGTGCTATCCTGGTATTGGGGGTGTTTGTGCTATCCTGGTATTTTAGCACCTCAGGAAATGTGATGCAGTCAAAGCAAAAGCTGTATAAATTTCATTATCTATACCATAGTTTGTAGATGCTATAACTTTCACACAAAGCAATCCATATACACTTCTTGGAATTTTTTTTTAACCAAAAACATAAAGCAGAATACATTTTGGCCTACATTTATGACGAAATTTAGTTTTTTGGGTTTTTTTTTTTTTTTTTTTTTTTTTTTCACAAGAGAATTTTTTTTCAAAACTTTTTTGTTTATAGCGTCCAAAATAAGCGCACAGGTGATAAAATACCATCAAAAGCTCTATTTGTGTGAAAAAAGGACATACATTTCATTTATGTACCATATTGCATGACCGCGCAATTCAATTAAACTAGTGCAGCGCTGTATAGCAAAAAATGGCGTAAATTGCAGTATCTATACCATAGTTTGTAGACACAATAACTTTCACACGAAACAATCAATATACACTTCTTTGGCTTTTTTTTTTTTTTTTTTTACCAAAAACGTAGCAGAATAAATTTTGGCTTAAATTTATAACTATCTTTGAGTTTACTATATCTTTTAATATTGTTTTTCTTCAAAATTTTTGGCCTTTTTATTTTTTTTATTTTTTTTTTGTTTATAGCTTGAAAAATAAAAAGAGCACAGGTGATCAATTACTACCAAAAGAGAGCTTGATTTGTGTGAAAAAAAGATGTAAATTTCGTTTTGGGTACAGCATTGCATGACTGCAATTATCAGTTGAATTAATGCAGCGCCAAGCAGCAAAAATAGGCCTGGTCATTAAGGGGGGTAAATCCTCTGGAGGGCAAGTGGTTAAACAAATCATTTTAATTTTTGCTCAATACTACTACCTCATTTGCTATTATGGAGTTTCATTAGTTGGCGGACAAGTCAAGATCCTTGGTAAGCACTAGAATTAGTGGGAGGGTGCCTTTTTTTTTTCTCCAGTTTCTTACTATTGGAAACCGTGTGTGTGTGTACTTTATTTACCATTTCTGTCCCCCTGATACCCTTTCATGGACCCCAGGTTAAGAACTCCTGTCCCAGGTAACAGTACCCTAGTGTTTTGTTTGCTAATGTTATCTCAGCTGACTAGAGCCACTGTGTTTGTAGAGTCCTGATTATATGGGTCAGCAGGCAAATGTCTGAGGGGATTAAAGGATCAGGGGTTCCAGAAACCTTTTGTCAGGTAGGGAGGAACGTGGACATAGCCCCCTGTGGAACATAATGTGTTCCTTTTTTTGTTGGTCTGACTCTCCACCTATCTGGTAGCTCCTTCCTCCATTTCTTTCATAACATAGAAGTTTTCATCCGCACATGGTGGGGTACAATAGCAGCTTTCCAAAATGCTTGCTGTTTTGGACAGCCTGGGTTGCAAACAGAAGCACTCAATGTTCTTCCCCTCATTATTGGAAGAGGAACCAGTGGAGGAAGCAGAGAAAAGGCATTTATTCGAGTTGTAGGATGCAGAAGACTACACCTGAAAAACCCCTTGGACAGTGTTTATCCTAGATCCAAAAAGCCTCTGAATTTTTTCACAGAAATTGTTCACGCTAACTTGAAGTTACCGCCTCCCCCCCCCCCCCCCCCCCCCCCAAAGGTTTCAGGACTTTAATGGTGGCTGCCACAAGATGTTCAGAAAGACTGGGCTCTCCCTGGCAAGGTGTTTGCTTTCGCAGTATGCCATGGAAAGTGAGTTCACCAAGAAATGGCGTATGCCTTTTGGTAGATCTAACGGTTCTTGCCTCAGTAAAAAACTGCCAATACCATGTGATGAGCCTGGACATTGCCAGAGAGCAGGATCCTTCTAGCAGAGATTCCGATTTGAACAGGAACCTAAATTTCCCTTGTGCTCTTGGCTTCTTCATGGATGCACTAAAAGACTCAGGATTCTATGGCTGAAGTGTTGGTCAATGGAAAGGGGCATGTGGAAAGTGTTTTTTTGTTTTTGTTGTTTTTGTTTTTTTTACCTTTTCAAGGGGAACATTTTTGTTGGAACTCTTCTGGATGATTACACCTAGAAGAGATCAGAAGGTAGGAGTACTCTGTTACTGCTTAGGGTAAGCATGGGGCTCATAAACCTGCCGTTGCTGCTTCAACAAAGCATTCTTTCTCAAAACATCTTTCAGGATAGCACATGAAAGCAACGTAGCTCTTCCTACAGACACACAACGCACACCCACAGTAGACTTTACATTGGGGGTCTCTCCCCACAGTCCTCAGTTATGTTTTCTCTGGGCCAGGTATGAACACACAGGAACTGTGGGGATTACGTCCTCTCGGGTGCTGCCTGAGAGTGGTCTTTTACATTTTTGCTTTTGCAGCAGGATCCTCCAGGCAGTATCCCAGGTGGTGGGGTCTGTTCCTGGATCCTCTCTCCTTTTAGTTATCAGGGAGAGCCAGTACCCGCTGGCAATCTGCAACCCCTTGTCTCCTGCATGGCGACGACCATGTTTTTGGTCTCCAGCAGTGTCTGTGCCTGCCTGTAATTTAATTCCAAGTGAGGGTGGAGCTTCCAGCTGGGTTTGGCATCACTTCTGGATGAGGGGGGAGGGAAGGACTCAGCCATTGCCTATTTCCAGTCCTGGGCCGGCGCAGTGGCTTTACAGGACTCTGAGATCAGGAGACACAGCAACGTTGCTTGCTGCAGGCTCTCTCCGGAGGTAGTAGAAGGGATTCCTGTGCGCTGTTTATGCGGCTTTTTTTTCCTGTGTACATTTTCTCTGTGTCACACTCCCTGGTGGCTGAGGGCCTGTCTGTTCACTTTCTCCTATATGGAAAGGGTCAGTGCACATGTGGCATGGAGTCCAACTTCTGGGAACTAGCTGCATAGGGTGCGTGTGTTTGTGGGGTTGTGTTTTTTTTTTTTTTTTTTTTTTTTATTTTGTGAAAAGCAGTGCAAGATAATCTAGTAGAACGCGATGTCCTTCATGCAAAAATAAATTGTCAGATTCATGGAAAAAAGCATTTATGCAAGAATTGCGTTTTGGGCAGTAGTGAGAGAAGAGGCAGCTTTCAGCATCTAGTGACTTTCTGGCTTCTATGAAGGCTGTGTGGAGTGCGCCTTTTGCAGTCATTTTAAAGATATGTTGGTCTTTCTGAGCTCACAGCCACACCATTATCATCTGCTTCCTTTGATGCAGGGTCAGGGATACACTCTGCACAGGTTGCTTCCTCTCCACCACAGTCTGAAGGAGATTCAGAAGTTGGGGAAGAGGTTGAGGTCAGCGTCTAAATAAAAAATGTCGCTGGAAGAAGTGGACAGACATCCTTCATGCATTGAGCAAAAGGATCTCTTCATGATAAATTTTACATGTGGCTTAGCGAGCCAAAGGGTAGTTGTTTTTCCTGTCCATTCAGCTATCTGAGACCTGGTAAGAAATGAAACCCGTGTTTTTTTTTTTTGGTTTTTTTTTGAGATCTCAAAACTGTTCTCATTTTTTGAGGAGGATTCCATCAGTTTCTAACAAAGTGCCCAAGTTAGATGCTTTCTCCCAGGTCTCAAAAACCAGACTCTGCCTTTGAAAGACATGGGAAGCTTAAAGGAAGCAATGGATAAAATGATGGATTTATTGTTGAAGAGAGCATGGCAATCCTCAGTGGAGAATTTGAAGCTGGCTATTGCAGTCACGTGCATGGCAAGAAATCTAAAACACTGGTTAAACCAGCTCAAAGCTCATATTAGCACAGAAACACAAAGTGATTCTAGATTCTTTCCC
Organism: Staurois parvus; assembly: GCF_062004578.1. Lineage (NCBI taxonomy): Eukaryota > Metazoa > Chordata > Amphibia > Anura > Ranidae > Staurois > Staurois parvus. Next base: position 5,438,004 of record NW_028317953.1, read on the forward strand.
TACAATTTCAAGCGCAGTAGGATGTATAGTGGACGCGTCCGCAGAATCCAAATTCATGACCGCACGCTCAGCTGACTCTTCTATTCTGCAAAAAGAGCCTTATGGCTGAAAACCTGTCAGGGGGACACTGCCTCAAATGTTAGGCTATGCAGTGTCCCCTTTTTTCATGAGATCTCCTCTTTGGGCCAAACTTTGGAATCTATTTTGGACCACACAGCAGATTGGAAAGTCTTTTTACTGTTAAAGAAAAAAACAAATGCCAAAGTGTGTGTGTGTGTCCTTTTTTTTTTTTTTTTTTTTTTTTTTTTTTTTTTTGCCCCCAGAGAAGTTTGCAGCAAGGTGACAAGTCTCGGAAGAGGTGTGGGGGTCACAGAAGGTAAGCAAAAGGAGTAATTTTCCATACTACTGTGCAGCCTGAGAAGTTGCAATGACTTCCAGTGGGAAGACTTCAGGCGTTCCATCCACAGTGTGAACAAGTAACAAGCTTGTACATCCGGAATCTTGTCAGCAAGGGGTACGAGATTGTTTGTTTGCAGAGGCTCTGCTAAGGAGGTACTTTGTTACACATATCCCAAGAAATCCGGTAAAAGCTCTTGCTATTAAGAACCTGGTTCAGGATCTGATACTTCAAAGAGTGGTTGTACCGGTCCCTGCAGGAGAAGGACAGATGGGATTTTATTCCCATATATTTAGTGCGAAAACCATTAGGAAAATTTCCTTATTCTTTAAACTTCATCTTCAACCTGAAGCCATTAAACATTGTACTACTATACAAAAAGTTTTGGATAAATTTAATCTTTTTGGTCAGAAATCTGCTGTTTCCAGACATACATGGAATTGATCAATCTAAGGGATGCCTATCTACACTTCCCAATCAGAGTTCTCCCAAAGGTTTTCGAAACTGGACCTGAAATTGGGAAACAGGTCCAGCACCTGCAGCTCAGGACACCGCCATAACTTTCGTGAACATGAGATGTTAGCATGACAGACCAAATGGCACTGTTGGCCATGCACATTCCATGTGAAAATGGGCTCTGTAACTGGAAGTGTTTGAGGAACTCTGACAGTGGGGCACCCTGGATATGGATTTTTTTTTTTTTTTTTTTTTTTTTTGGGACGCCCAGGTTTAATGCAAAGCTGGAAAGGTTTGCCTCTAGGACCAGGGATCCTTGAGAATTTGCAGTGAATGCTTTGACACTGTGGGACCAGTTCTCCCTGATTTTATGCTTTCATGCCATTGCAGCTTCTACCCGGTCTGCTTTTGAAGGATTCAGGTGGTAGGAATTGCAGTGATTCTAGTCACCACGGCGTGGCCCAAGAGAATGTGGTATTCTGATATCGTGCACATGGCAGTGGATGATTTTGGATTCTTCCACATCGATACAACCACCTTCTGCAAGATCCAATTTTCCTTCCTCCTTTGCAGTCGCTGGCTTTGATAGCTGGCTGTTGAAACCCAAGTCTTGACGGGAGTCTCATTTGGTTATTCCTACTAGTGGTGCACCAAAATGAAAATTCTTGGACTGAAACCAAAAATTCAGGATGCTGAAAACCGAAATGGACAGTTGAAACGTGTGTGTGTGTGTGTGTGTGTGTGTGTGTGTGTGTGTGTGTCACGCTGTTCAAAAAAGTTAACACTTTGAAAACATCAGATCTCAGTGGGGAAAAATATCATACTGATATGGGCTAGGTAATGTGTTTGGATTGTACACTTGCATCCTTTACGTTTCAAACACACACATTCCTGCGTTTAAAAATGGCTGTGTGAACAGAATCAGCAAGGGAGAATATCACCAGCACAAAGAGGCTCACCAATATAGGTCAGAAAGTTTTAATGAACGATCACATGAAACGCAAGGATGCCCCGTGTGATAGAAATGAAAATTATCAACCTACAGAGGACTGAATTCAAAGACCCTGAAAATCAAAGTGAAAACAATGTTGCAGCAGGCTAGTCCATTTTGCTGAAACTTCATTGCAACAACTCAAAATGGTACTCAGTAGTTTGTATGGCCCCCACATTCTTGTATGCATGTCTGACAATGTGGGGGCATGCTCCTAATGAGTTGTCTGTCCTGGTGTATTTCCTCCCAGATCTGGACCAGGGCATCACTGAGCTCCTGGACAGTCTGCGGTACAACATGGCGGCATTGGAGGAACATGATATCTCAGAGGTGTTCCATTGGATTTAGGTCAGGAAAGCGTGGGGGCCATTCATTCAATGGTATCAATTCCTTCATCCTCCATGAACTGCCTGCATACTTTCGCCACATGAGGCCAGTCATTGTCATGCACCAGGAGGTACCCAGGACCCAATGCTCCAGTGTAGGGTCTGACAATGGGTCAAAGCATTTCATCCTGATACCTAATGGCAGTCAGGGTGCCATTGTCTAGCCTGAAGAGCATGGGTGTCAAACGGGTGGCCCTCCAGCTGTTGCCAGACAGTCTTGTGAGGCTTTGCAAGATTGACCGTTACAAGCATGACTCACAAAGGCAGATGAATGATGGGACTTGTAGTTTTGCAATAGCTGGAGGGATCGCAGTTTGACACCCCTGTTGTAGTGGTCTGTGCGTCTCTCCATGGGTATGCCACCCCAGATCATCACTGACCCACCACCAAAAAGTCATGCTGAACAATGTTACAGGCAGCATAACGTTCTCCACGGCTTCTCCAGACCCTTTCACGTCTGTCACGTGCTCAGGGTGAACCTTCTCTCATCAGAAAAGCACAGCGCTCCAGTGGCAGACCTACTAATTCTGTTTAATGGCATGCCAATCAAGCTCTATGGTGCCAGGCAGTGAGCACAGGGCCCACTAGAGGACCTCAGGCCACCCTCCATTAAGTTTTACTGATTGGTCAGACACTCACACCAGTGGCCTGCTGGAGATCATTTTGTAGGGTTCTGGCAGTGCTCATCCTGTTCCTCTTTACACATAGGCACAGATACTGGTCCTGCTGATGGGTTAAGGCCCTTCTACGGCCCTGTCCAGCTCTCCTAGAGTAACTGCTTGTCTCCTGGAATCTCCTCCATGCTCTTAAGACTTTGCTGGGAGATGCAGCTAACCTTCTGGTAATGGCACGTATTGATGTGCCATCCTGGAGTAGTTGGACTGCCTGTACAACCTCCTGTAGGGTCGAGGTATCTCCTCATGCTACCAGTAGTGACACTGCCTCTAGCCAAATGCAAAACTAGTGAAAACAGTCAGAAAAGATGAGTAGGAATAAAAATGTCAGAGGCCTCCAACTGTAAAACCAGTCTGGGTCTGTAAAGCATGTTGCAACTGCAGGTATTGGTAAAACCACCTCTAATCTAGAGCAAATTTGGAGCAAAGTATTGAAATGTATTTAGCGCACCACCAGAATGGAGCTGCAGTAGGGAGGGACACCTGCCCATTCTTAATGTCAAAAACCTTTCAGGTAGGATGCCTCAGGAAGCTACCCATTTGCCCATAGCGGAGTATATTGGGTGTGACCTTTTTTTTTATTACCCAGTACCATCTTAGTTGCCTACCAGATCTTGTTTATCAGGGTGGGTGAGGGGATGACCGAGTGGGCATATGGTAGGATATTGGAGTAAAAAATCTGAAGAGGGTTTCAGCCAGCAGGTAAGTGAGTATAAGATTTGAGGGCCCCAATTTTCCCTTCAAAAGTTGACACGGCCAGCCACTAAGGGGTAGTTGACACGGCCAGCCACTAAGGGGTAGTATACACCATATGCTGCACTGTGGAATCTTGACTGTGAAGGAAGCAGGTTTCCAGGAATATAATCATGAATCTGAATGGAAATGTTCACCCCGAAATAATTAAAATGGGAATCCACCTGGACTTAACTGCACAGAAAGGAGAGTGTCCAGAGGAAGGAGTATGGATTTGTCACAATTTGAAGACCTGAAAATGTGCTAAAGCTTGTGGTAGCAGACTGGAGCAGAGAATAAGAAACCGTGAGTATCACTCAAATAGGAGTATGTAATTTGTGTAGCGCTATTTTATCCTCTATCCCCTGCAAGGACCATGCACCTCCAGGAGTCTGAAGCAGCAGGGTGGTTAGGGGCTCTGTGACCAGTGCAAATAAAAGGAGTGACAATGGCCAGCCTTGTCTAGTCCCACATGGCAGTAGAAAGGGGGTGCAGAGCTCTCCATTAACCCAAATCTGCCTTTGGAGAGGCATACAGAAGTCTGACTCATTTCCAGAAGATGTCGCTGAAGTGTTTGAACACTTCTCAAAGGTAACACCATTCAGCACTCTCAAAGTCCTTGGTGGCATCCAGAGACAAAAGGGCTCTGTTCTCAGATCAGCAGGGACTTGAATATTCAGTAAAGTGCGTCTAATGTTAACTGCAGTGGAGAGGTTGAGCATAAAGCTCATTTTTAGTCTGGGTAGAGTAATAACTTTATTCAACTTGTTGGCTAATACTTTGGCAAGAACTTTGATGTCTGTCATTAACAATGAAATTGGTGTATAAGACTCTGGATTTAGGGTATCTTTAACCTTTTTAGGGCTAGTGAGTCTTAGAATGACAAACTGCAGCTCAGTACGGTAAAAATTACACCACAGGTTATACAGATTCAGCTCTCTAGAGTCTATCCAGGGGAGTAAAGGTGTCGGATGTGGTTGACAAGGATCCTTTCACAGGCGATGTCAAAGACATAGTTAAGATCGTCTAGCTAGTGCAAAGGTAGTTTATTAGCTAAAAATTTGTTAAGCAGGCAGAGTAACTCTGGCAAGAAAGGAGGCAAAATGCATACATTGGCAATAAAACCACTTATCAAAGCGTTTACAACACAGGAATATCTATCTACCATGCTTTATAATGTCTGGCTGATCCCACCGCATAACAAAATGGAAATGCCTCTTGCCTTATAGGAGTAAGTACAGCGGTATGCCTTATGTAATTGTTCCAGGAATCTGGTAGTTTCGGGGTTGGCATGCCTCTCCTGCAGGCAGATCAGAGCTGGTTTAAAGGCATAACCGTGTCAGATCACCTGGCGTTTCAGAGTATTGTTACTACCCCTCACATTCCAGGATACTAGTTTTGTTATAACTGAAAATGTGAAACTACTCAAATGGATGCATAGCAACCTGAAAGCTTTGAGGTGTACAGAAGACCCAGTTCCGCTGGTTGTAGCTATTTGTCTTCATTGTTTACGTTAATTTTTTTGTGGTTTCTCTGCTGCACCAAACAGAACTGTGACCCTAGTCCAAAAATATACCAGCCAACACATGCTGACCATGACCACAGGGCCAACAGAACAGCAAAAAAAAGATACAAAAATCCCTGCAGCGGAAACATGGGGCAGATCCATCCTCTGGCAGGCTGAACATGCTTCATTAGCTGTACAGGTGTCAGCCATAGCCATGAGGGAAAACAAGGTGCTATACAGGAGCCTTGAAGAGAGACCGCATCCAGCTCTTGGTGCGCATCAGAGGGTATGAAACCCCAGGTGTCTTGCATATTGTAGTGGTTGTCCAGCCAATCAGAGGCAGCACACAGCGTGTCAAAAAGAGTAGTGTCATTCGCCACAACTCTCAGCTTAGCTGGGTAGAGCAATGGAGTAGGTGAGATGAAGTTGCTGCAGACGTTTCTTGACCTGGAAGTGGGAGTGTTGTTTTTGTACTTCCAGACATGTCAAAGAACAAAACTTTTTGTATCATTGAAAAAGCGATCTCTTTAAGAGCCATAACACTACGGAGGATAATTTTTCTTAAAATTTAAGATGGATCAGGAAAGGATGTGATGGAATGCCAGGAGGCAGAGGTCTGGTAGGAACTCAATAAGCCCTTTCCACTGTGAAGAGAGAAGAGATGTTCCTTCCCAATGCGGTATCTGAGGCTGCACCACTATCTTGAGTCCCCTGCTCAGCCACTCCAACTCCCTCCTTTCGTCTTGTCATAACACTGGGCTGCCAGAAGATACAGGGGAGAGTGTCAAGGAGGGTCCGCGGGAGGAAAGCGGGGTACAGCAGCTGTAGGAAGGATACTGGCAGGATTATGAGCTGGAGCTGCAAGGCACACGTCTGCTTACATGAGCCACCAGCCATGCCCCCTTGTATTTTATTATGGAGTTTGCTAAGAGAAATATTTTAGCACAAGTAGATTTTAAAGCTTCTGTAGGACATGCAAGTGTGTAAGTATTGATATATAAAGGGGAAGTAATAGCAGTGGGGCAGTCTTGGACAATATCCCCAGGTTATGACCTGAAGCACCAATAACTCATAGGATATTTAGGCCTGGTTCACACCTATGCGTTTTTCAGTACTTTTGGCGTTTTGTGGAAACTCACTACAGTCCATTTACTATGGTTTCCTATGGGACACAATCACATCTATGCATTTTCAGCCACATTGTTTTTTTGCATAGGCTCAGGGACTTTTTCTCGCAGCAGGTGTGAACCAGGCCTTAGTCTCACCATCCCCTGTTGCAAGTTTTTGACAGCTTTCTGTAGCATCACATTCAGGGCTAATTCACATAAGCATTGTAAAATATCTCACCGAAAGGACACACGGGAAACTACTTGTTTCCAATTGTCACATTCACACTGCAGTGCAGCATATGATTGCAATAAAATGCAGACATGCTGCATTTTATCGCACTACATCACACTGCTTTACAATGCAGTTGAGTAGGTTTCTTAAACTACAAAGTTTGTACAAAACAAAGGAGTCGTGTGATGCGCTGCCTACCGCAGCCAGCAAGAGATCTGTCACAGCAGTAAATCACTGTGGCTGCTCTGCTTAGGGTATCAGTGAACATTATGTACTGATGACCTTTGTCATGGGCCACACTTGTCAAGTAAGTTGTTCACCACTACTATACTATATAGATGAATGTGATAGGTACCCCATCAGCCACTGAGTTACACTGAACATTCTTTTAATTTCTTACTAAATACCTTTGTTTCCTCAGGTGAAGGTGATGAGAATTCACATAATCATTTTTTAATTTTTTTTTTTTTTTTTTCCCCGCTCTCTCTCCCTCTTGCCTCCACCATAGAGTAATGCCAGCAACATGTCAAATGCTCCTATTTTCTGCTACATTTGAAGACACAGTGTGGCAGTTTGCTGACAGGATTGTGCCTAACTCAAACATTATAAAGCTTAAGAAAGAAGAGATGACCCTTGAGAATATCCTGCAGTTCTATGATTCCTGTGAGGGCATAGAGCAGAAGTACAGTGCACTGGGCAACATTTATGGCACAGTCACCATTGCTCAAGCTATAATATTTTGTAGGGTAAGGCCTTTTTTTTTTTTTTTTTTTTTTTTTAATTGCATTTTGTTAATGTACCCTAATTGTGTTCACATTCAAAATGGTGCTTGTCTTTTAAATTGAGCTGAATCCTAAAGCTTCCTTTAGCTTTGGATAGAGTGGGGAATGGTTGGAACCACTGAAAGATGGAGAGGTTCTTGGAGCACGAAGAGTGTTCACTATCAATTTTGGTTATTGCACCCAGTTGAGAACAGTGTGCTTATGTGGGGGGATTCAAAGGGGTGTGTGTGTGTGGTGGTTTTTTTGTTTTGTTTTTGTCTTTGTTTTTTACCAGAAAATGCAGTGTAAAGCTGTGATGAAGGGAATATTTTTTGGATGTTTTTTTTTTTTTTTTTGTCTTTAAAGCAAAACTAGACCCTCCTATCCTTTTTTTTTTACGGCTTAGGATGATGCCATCTTAGCCACTGATCTGCAGTTGCCATGGTGCTGGCTGCACATATGATCAGGAATGAAACTGTTTGGCTTGACAGTTTTTAGTTGACAGGACAAGTAGCTGTGATTGTTGTAGTCATGGCATGCCTTAAATTTAATGGTTTTGGCAAACTGGTAAAGTGATGGGTTTAGTTTCTTTCTAACCGGATAGAGCAACATAAAGATGATCTGGTATATTATCTACACAGTGGGCATTTTTTTCTTACCATTCCAAACTGTTAAACCTGACAAGGATTCTAATATACCCACACTGTCCAAAAAGTTTTAGGTTTTAAAGCCGCTTTTCACCTTCCTGGCATTTTATAAATACAGTAGAGGTGAAAGGATTTTACCTTTTGTTAAATTATATCTCCGGGCTGCTTCTTGTTTGTTGATGAGGATGATCACAAGATGAGATGTGCTGTAACTAAATGCTATTACCCGCATTGGCAGATGTGCTCTGTCAGATCTCTGGAAACATATTTCCGAGAAAATGTCACAAGAGTATTTGATTTTCAAACAGGAAAGTCCCCCTTTACAAACCTAACTTTTCAGGTCTATGGATTTAAAGAAATAATGACTGTTATAGAAATGCTGGGTCTTCTAACACTGCATTCTGTACACTGCTCAGTGCAGCAGAGTTTTAAAGCTGGTGTCCTATTATTCTTGCTCTGTTCAGCTACACTGCTGAATTGTCCATGTTGGAGACACAGGTGAAACTCAAAAAATTAGAATATCGTGCAAATGTTAATTTATTTCAGTAATGCAACTTAAAAGGTTAAACTAATATATGAGAGACTCATTACATGCAAAGCAAGATGGTTCAAGCCGTGATTTGTCATAATTGTGGTGATTATGGCTTACAGCTCATGAAAACCCCAAATCCACAATCTCAGAAAATTAGAATATTACATGCAATCAATAAAACAAAGATTGTACATAGAACAATATCGGACCTCTGAAAAGTATAAGCATGCATATGTACTTGGTTTGGGCCCCTTTTGCAGCAATTACTGCCTCAGTGCGGCGTGGCATGGAAGCTATCAGCCTGTGGTACTGCTGAGATGTTATGGAAGACCAGGATGCTTCAATAGTGGCCTTCAGCTGTTCTGCATTGTTCGGTCTCCTGTCTCTCATTTTTCTCTTGGCAATGCCCCATAGATTCTCTATGGGATTCAGGTCAGGCGAGTTTGCTGGCCAATCAAGCACAGTAATCCCACGGTCATTGAACCAGGTTTTGGTGCTTTTGGCAGTGTGGGCAGGTGCCAAGTCTTGCTGGAAAATGAAGTCCGCATCCCCATAAAGCTTGTCTGCGGAAGGAAGCATGAAGTGCTCCAAAATCTCCTGGTAGACGGCTGCTTTGACCCTGAACTTAATGAAGCACAGTGGACCAACACCAGCAGATGACATGGCTCCCCAAATCAACACAGACTGTGGAAACTTCACACTGGACTTCAAGCATCTTGCAGTGTGTGCCTCTCCATTCTTCCTCCATACTCTGGGTCCTTGGTTTCCAAATGAGATGCGAAAGTTGCTCTCATCAGAAAAGAGGACTTTGGACCACTGAGCAACAGACCAGGTCTGTTTTTCTTTAGCCCAGGTGAGACGCTTCTGACGTTGTTTGTTGTTCAGGAGCGGCTTGACAAGAGGAATACGACATTTGAAGCCCATGTCCAGGATCCGTCTGTGTGTGGTGGCTCTTTATGCACGGACTCCAGCCTCAGTCCACTCCTTGTGAAAGTCCCCAACACTTTTTTGAATGGCCTTTTCCTGACAATCCTCTCCAGGCTGCGGTCATCCTTACTGCTTGTGTACCTTTTTTTTTTTTTTTCTTCCACACTTTTCCCTTCCACATAACTTTCTATTAATGTGCTTTGATACAGCACTTTGAGAACATCCAACTTCTTTTGCAGTTACCTTTTGAGGCTTTCCCTCCTTATGGAGGGTGTCAATGATGGGTTCTGCACAACTGTCAGGTCAGCAGTCTTTCCCATGATTGTGATTCCTACTGAACTAGACTGAGAGACCATTTAAAGGCTTAGGAACCCTTTGCAGGTGTTATGGCTTAATTAGCTGATTAGAGTGGGACACTTTGAGCCTAGAATATTGCACCTTTTCACAATATTCAAATTTTCTGAGATTGTGGATTTGGGGTTTTCGTGAGCTGTAAGCCATAATCATCACAATTATGACAAATCACGATTTGAACTATCTTGCTTTGCATGTAATGAGTCTATCTCATATATTTCACCTTTTAAGTTGCATTACTGAAATAAATGAACTTTTGCACGCTATTCTAATTTTTTGCGTTTCACCTATATACAGTGGGGCAAAAAAGTATTTAGTCAGCCACCAATTGTGCAAGTTCTCCCACTTAAAAAGATGAGAGAGGCCTGTAATTGGCATCATAGGTAGACCTTAACTATGAGAGACAAAATGAGAAAAAAAATCCAGACAATCACATTGGCTGATTTGGAAAGAATTTATTTGCAAATTATGGTGGAAAATAAGTATTTGGTCAATATCAAAAGTTCATCTCAGTACTTTTTATATATCCTTTGTTGGCAATGACAGAGGTCAAACGTTTCCTGTAAGTCTTCACAAGGTTGGCACACACTGTTGCTGGTATGTTGGCCCATCCTCCATGCAGATCTCCTCTAGAGCAGTGATGTTTTGGGGCTGTCGCTGGGCAACACGGACTTTCAATTCCCTCCAAAGGTTTTCTATGGGATTGAGATCTGGAGACTGGCTAGGCCACTCCAGGACCTTGAAATGCTTCTTACGAAGCCACTCCTTCGTTGCCTGGGCGGTATGTTTGGTATCATTGTCATGTTGGAAGACCCAGCCACGTTTCATTTTCAATGCCCTTGCTGATGGAAGGAGGTTTGCACTCAAAATCTCACGATACATGGCCCCATTCATTCTGTCCTGTACATGGATCAGTCGTCCTGGTCCCTTTGTGGAGAAACAGCCCCAAAGCATGATGTTGCCACCCCCATGCTTCACAGTAGGTATGGTGTGCTTTGGATGCAACTCAGCATTCTCTCTCCTCCAAACACAACGAGTTGTGTTTCTACCAAACAGTTCTATTTTGGTTTCATCTGACCATATGACATTCTCCCAATCCTCTTCTGGATCATCCAAATGCTCTCTAGCAAACTTCAGACGGGCCCGGACATGTACTGGCTTAAGCAGGGGGACATGCCTGGCACTGCAGGATCTGAGTCTCTGGCGGCATAGTGTGTTACTGATGGTAGCCTTTGTTACGTTGCAGGTCATTCACTAGGACCCCCCGTAAGATCCTGGGATTTGTGCTCACCATTCTTGTGATCATTTTGACCCCACGGGGTGAGATCTTGCGTGGAGCTCCAGATCGAGGGAGATTATCAGTGGTCTTATATGTCTTCCATTTTCTAATTATTGCTCCCACAGTTGATTTGTTCACACCAAGCTGCTTGCCTATTGCAGATTCAGGCTTCTCAGCCTGGTGCAGGTCTACAGTTTTGTTTCTGGTGTCCTTCGACAGCTCTTTGGTCTTCATCATAGTGGAGTTTGGAGTGTGACTGAGGTTGTGGACAGGTGTCTTTTATACTGATAACAAGTTCAAACAGGTGCCATTGATACAGGTAATGAGTGCAGGACAGAGGAGCCTCTTAAAGAAGAAGGTACAGGTCTGTGAGAGCCAGAAATCTTGCTTGTTTGTAGGTGACCAAATACTTATTTTTCACCATAATTTGCAAATAAATTCTTTCCAAATCAGCCAATGTGATTGTCTGGATTTTTTTTCTCATTTTGTCTTTCATAGTTGAGGTCTCCTATGATGCCAATTACAGGCCTCTCTCATCTTTTTAAGTGGGAGAACTTGCACAATTGGTGGCTGACTAAATACTTTTTTGCCCCACTGTATGTATAGAATTCTTGAACTCTGGACCTTATTTAAAAGAAAATAAATTCTGAACCGTATTAATTTAGAAGAAAGTCAATTGGCTAGGTGTCAGTATTGCCTATGGTCTTTCTTCAGCTGATCCTTTCTCCATTACTAACTTGGTCCGAACTATGTGCATGCATTTTGGAGATCATCTTGGTAAGGGGCAGGGCTTTGGTTTAGCATGTTAGGGCTGCCCCTGGTGACTGTTGGGGAAATACAGGGGTTAGACAAAAATTGGAAACACTACATGATTTACAGGTGTGAAAGTGACATGTTTTGTGTTGAAAGCGAAAGTGATGTTTGCTTCTGGTGACACACCTAGATAACAGGTGAAGACTGAGATTGAGCTTTGCAGTCACTTTTTGTAGCAGTCTTCTTATTCCGGGCCACATTCTTGCACAATGTCCTTTTTTTGTCTTTTGGTCAGTTGACCACGCTTATGCTTTTTAGACTGTTTTCTTTGACACGTTTCAAAATCTTTTTGATACTGTACCATGTGACACAGCAAATTGGCAGCTTCAGTCAGAGGCACCAGCTAAGCAGGCACCAACAATTTTGCCCTCGTAAGCTCTGACACGACTCCGTATAACTAGCAGTGAATGACAAGTGAGGCTTCCCACCTGTTGACCAAGTCTCATCACACAGCAAAAGAATGTTACATCACTTTCGCTTTCAACGCAAAACTTGTCATCACTTTCACACCTGTAAACCATGTAGTTTACATTTTTTGTCTTAACTCCCTGTACATAAAGTGCCTAAAGACATGAAAGAAGCACAGATCTAGAGAATAAATGAAGTGGAAATGGGGAGATCATTGCAGTACAGCTTTTCAGGTAAAGCTTCCTCTCCAACTGAGAGAACAGTGAGGAGCACAGTAGTGACATATCCAGAAGACACTAGCATTCACAGGCAAAGTGCTTCTCCCTGCCTAAATGCAGCTATAAGGATGTAGGCACAAGTCTTCTGTTTTATGCAAGAACAGCTATTGTGATTAAGTGGAAATCGAACCAAGACCCCACCCTGCCTTTTTAGAAAAAAATTGGTTAATTTAGCTGTCCCCCTTTATAAAGTGACCTATTACCCAGGGGGGTGCCCCAAAAAGTTAGAAAAAGTATGCAATCTTTGACCTATTCCTCTACCACGGATTCCATAGATTATGGTGCTGAGTCCTCAGCTAATACTGTGTGACTGGATTGAGCTTGAATGTACACTGCTCAAAAAAAATTAAAGGAACACTTTTTTTTTTTTTTTTTTTAAATGAGTATAGTATCAAGCCAATTAAACTCCTGGAATATTGATCTGGTCAATTAAGTAGCAGAGGGGGTTTTTAATCGGTTTCAGCTGCGTTGGTGTTAATGAAATTAACAGGTTCACTAGATGGGCAACAATGAGACGACCCTCAAAACAGCAATAGTTTTACAGGTGGAGACAACTGACATTTTTTTCCCTACTCCTCTTTTCTGACTTTTCTCTAGTTTTGCATTTGGCTAGGGTCAGTGTCACTACTGGCAGCATGAGGCGATACCTGCACCCTACAAAGGTTGCACAGGCAGTCCAACTCTTCCAGGATGGCACATCAATACGTGCCATTGCCGGATGGTTTGTTGTCTCCCAGTACAGTCTCGAGCATGGAGGAGATTCCAGGAGACAGTTACCCTAGGAGAGCTGGACAGGACCATAGAAGGTCCTTAACCCATCAGCAGGACCGGTATCTGCTCCTTTGTGCAAGGAGGAACAGGATGAGCACTGCCAGAGCCCTACAAAATTACCTCCAGCAGGCCACTGGTGTGAATGTCTGACCAAGCAATCAGAAACAGACTTCGTGAGGGGGGCCTGACGTGCTCTAGTAGGCCCTGTGCACACTGCCCTGCACCATAGAGCTCGATTGGCAATTGTCAGATCCGCCACTGGCACCCTGTGCTTTGTCACATGTGCTCAGGGTGAACCTGCTCACATCTGTGAAGACGCAAAAGGGTCTGGAGAAGCCATAGAGAACGTGATGCTGCCTGTAACATTCAACATGACCGTTTTTTGGTGGTGGATGATGGTCTGGGGTGGCATATCCATGGAGGGACTCACAGACCTCTACAGGCTAGACAATGGCACCCTGACTGCCATTAGGTATCTGGATGAAATACTTGGACCCATTGTTAGACCCTACACTGGAGCAGTGGGTCCTGGGTTCCTCCTGGTGCATGAGAATGCCCGGCCTCATGTGGCGAGAGTATGCAGGTAGTTCCTGGATTATGAAGGAATTGATGCCATTGAATTAATGGCCCCCATGCTCACCTGACCTAAATCCAATAGAACACCTCCGGGATATCTTGTTTCGGTCCATCAGACACAGCCAGGTTGCACCTCAGACTGTCCAGGAGCTCAGTGATTCCCTGGTCCAGATCTGGGAGGAAATACCCCAGGACACCATCCGTCAACTCATTAGGAGCATGCCTTGATGTCATGCATACAAGTACGTGGGGGCCATACAAACTGAGTACCATTTTTTATTTTTTTTTATTATTTTTTTTGAGTTGCTGCAATGAAATTTCAGAAAAATGGACTAGCCTGCTGCATCATTTTTTTTTCACTTTGATTTCTGCGGTGTCTTTTGAACTCAGTCCTCTGTAGGTTGATGATTTTAATTTCCTTGTGTTCCTGACACATTACCCAGTCCATATCCGTATAGATATCCAGCATATTTTACCTGATGTGAGATTAATATTATTATTATTATTATACAGTATTTATATAGCGCCAAAGGGTATACTCAGCACTGTACAGTAGCAAGGGGGAGAGAACATGAGACAAGACAGTAACAAAACCGTACACGAGGGGTTCGAGGGCCCTGCTCTTTCGAGCTTACAATCTAGGAGATCTGATGTGTTTTCAAAGTGTTCGTTTAACTTAGGGATTGCGTAATTCAGATTTCTGATTCTGCCCCCAATTTTTTTTTCTTTATATGCTGGGGGGTACGATCATCTGGAGACTCATGTTGTTCCTTGATGCAAGAAAGCAGGTCTGAGCAGAAGATTTTACTACAAGGTTGTTATTTTTAGTATGTTTAGTGATATCCAGGTGTGTTTGTTTTTGAACTGGGGAATGCCCCAAGTCTGTTTTGTACTTGCTTTCAAAAACTTCAATAAATAGAAGTTTTGAAAGGGGGAAAAAAAAATGTAGGCACAAGGCTGCCTAGAAACCTAGTACACTATTTTTCCAGGGAGAATTCAAGACATAAGTTTAGTCTGTTTTGCTGCTTAGACACAAGGGCAAATCTTTTAAGTTTAAAGTGGAGATCCACCCAAAAGGGGAAGTTCCACTTTAAGCCTTTGTCCCCCTGCTCCCCATTAAGGATTGGCACCCGCTACCACTTCTGCTGCGATTGCCTAGGCGATCGGAAGCAGAAGTTGTGCTCCCCCCTCCCCCGTAGTCTTCTGGGACACGTGACAGGTCCCAGAAGATTACGGGGGCCATTCATAAAGCGCAACGCTTCTCGCACATGTGCAGTGGGCAGCCAGCTGTGAAGCCGCAAGCTGTCACAGCCGGGTGCCCACACCGAAGATGCTGGCTCCAGGGAGAGAAGACGGCCGGTGAAATCAGCGGTGGTGAAGACACCACTGGACCGAGGGTCAGGTAAGTGGCTGTATTTTTAAAAATCGGCAGCTACAGTTTTTGTAGCTGCTGACTTTATTTTATTTTTAATTTTCTTTTAGGTGGAATGCCACTTTAAGTCTATAAATGATCTGAGTAAGTGGGTTCCATTTCTCGTGGCAGAATGCTGGGTGCCACATGCATCCCCAACTGGGAGAATTGTTCTTGATGCCATTCTAGTGGACAGGAGATAAATGGTTAGTTGCATAAATGTAAAACTGCTCCATTTAAAATTTTTCAGCCTGGATCAGGAAATTGTCTGCAATTAACCTCCCTGGCGGTAATTCTGAGTGTAGTGCGGGGTTAACTTTCAGTATCAGAAGCGGTAACCCCGAGCAACACTCAGGATTACACTGCAGTGATCCCTCGAGCGATTACCTTGTCCTGTGGTCTCGCGATGCCTCCCGCTGCGTCCCTGGCCATGTCCTCCGGCCGATTCCGGCATCCGTCTCCCAGGTTCCGTTCTCTGCGAGGGTCGGGACGTACGGGGGGGCAGAACCGGCGGGAAATTCAAAAAAGTTATAATGTGACACACACACCATACATTGCAATATGTTAGTATTGCATTACCATATCAATCCATTTCACCTCAGATTTGTCCAGTGCCCTGCCTGCATTTTGACTGTTCTTTCTGCCTGGAAACTTGAGAACGTCCATGGCATCCAAAAAGCATCCCTGTATGCCAAAAGTGGTTTTGGACCAGCTAGAATACGGCGACGGTGAATTAGAATCACTTGTAGAATTGAGCGATAGTGATTCCTGGGGAAATTCATCATCAAACACTGAAAGTGAGGACAGTGATGATTCTGCGACTGAGCTAAGTGATGTGCGAATTTTGGTGCGCTATGGACTGGTACAGATCAGACAGCGCCCCCAAGATTGCCGTTTAATGGAGCACCTTGTATGAAAGGTAGATGTCCAACATGACAACCCCTTGGCATACTTACAATTATTTTTGACCGATGAGGTTATTGAAAAAATTGTTACTGAGACAAACTGGTACCAAGAGCAACAATTGGCTAGTCTGCATTGAAAGTTTCCAAGAGGCAGAAAGTGGGAACCAGTGACCAAAGATGACATTTGGAAATTTCTGGGCCTAATAATACTTCAGGGAGTGGTGGGAAAACCCATGCAGAAGTGGAATTGAACAACTAATAAATTACTTGCCACTCCATTCTTTGGCACAGTCATGTCAGAGTACAGGTTTTCCCTGATCATGAACTATTTACACTTTGAAAACAACAAAGAAATTGACAAATACTCACCAAATGCACCAAAACTAAAGAAAAGTATCTCAAATGATTCTAAAGAATTTCCAACGGCGGTGTGTGCCAGAAAGATATCGGCATAGATGAAAGTCTAATGGCCTACAAGGGAATGCTCAGCTGGGTGCAGTACGTTGCATCAAAGAGAGCATGATTTGGCATAAAAACCTACATGCTATGCGAATTGTGAACTGGCTACATTTGGAATTTAGTTATATACACTGGAAAAGGAACAAAATTCAATCCAAAATACAGCAACTATGGAATGGCAACATCTTCTGTTCTTTCACTAATTGAGCCATTGCTAAATCAGGGCTATTGGGTGACAACGAACAACCTTTATATGTTTCCTGAACTTTGAGGTTCTTCTACAAAACAAAACCGATGCCTATGGAACCATTAGGGCTAACCGGCACAAGATGCTGCCAATGTTTGGCAATAAGAAGCTGAAGACTGGAGAAATAATTGCTTGTCAGGCAAAATGATGGCACTGCAATGGTGTGAAAAAGATGTGTGCCTAATGAGTATGAGTCATAATACCTCCAGTGTTATGGTATGCACAAAAGGTGGGAAACAAATGAAGCCAAGAGTAGTGATAGACTACAATAACACCATGGGAGGTGTTTGACAGCCGACCAAGCAAGGACATTCTACCCAGCAATGAGGAAACAGCAAAAGAAGTACTACAAGATCTTCAGGCATCTTCTTGAGAATGCTTGTGGAATTCCTACATTCTGCTCAAAGTGACAAGCCTGTGATTCATTCGGACCTTTTCAGAAAATTGCAGAATGTATCTTTTGTGAACCACCAAACGCCATCAATGACTGTGAATAGAGGTCGTCGTAATGTTGGCATTTTTCAACCCGGAACGCCTAACTGGTTGACCCTTCATGGACTACTCTCACCAAACAAGAAAGTCAGCACCTACTAGGATGTTCCTGGTTTGTTTGCTCGAAGTGGGGTGACAGTGGAAGGGAAATTGGAAAGGAAACCAGATTCCGTTATCCTGATTGTAACGTCTGACTTTGTGCAGTCCCGTGTTTCAAAATTTTTTATACCCGGGAGGTTTACTAAACCAATATGTAGTGTCTAGTAATATTGCACCCTTGTTTGAACAATGTGTTTTTGGTTTGATTACATTATTGAATTAAATGTATATTATTTTTTATAATTTATTATATTCTAAAATATGCTTTTGTGTTTCAAACCTGATCATACCCGGGATGTTTACTAGACTTATTTTGTTTGGACAGATTTAAGTGAGTTATTCCTACGCCTACAATATAAAACCACAAATTTCCATGCAAAACAATGTACCGCTTTGGATTCAAAATTACTGAGATAATCAGACCTCCTTGGAGGTTAATGACTAATAACCTTATAACCTTGAGATGCAGCTGTCTCAGAGTTGGTCCTTCATCCGCATCTGTTTTTTTTTTTTTTAACTTTTTTTATCTTTTTTTTTTAACAGACCCGCAAGACAGCTAAATGGCTTGCCTGTAAAATGGTGATTGACAGTCACACGGTAGAGCTTCTGAGTGGAGAGCTTACAATGACAGAACGAGCCTGCGCTATTCAGAAATTCCGTGAAGGCAAAGTGAAAGTTCTCATCACCACAAATGTCTGCGCACGAGGTGAATTGTTTGTGTCAAGCTCGTAGATTGTATGGTATTTTTTCACTTCCTTTTTTGAGGCTTTTGAGTGGCCTGTGTATGTGAGACAGTGGGTTTTCTAAAATCTGGGTGAGTAAAGCACTAGAATGCAAACAGTTGTTCTAATCCACTGGGACACTATGGCAGATGCTGGCGCACTAGGACACATGTTGACATTCCACTGTGGACACTGCCAGATGTGGATGGGACACTGGCTGGGTGATTGGTGTGTGAAAATGCTCCAAAACTCACTGATACCTGGCTGAAAACACAAGTTGGCTTTTCTTCTGCGTCTTCCTTCTCGTGGTCTCTGGTCTGTAGTCTGGCCACCATTCTGTTTCCCTTCCCACCCCCCTGCAGCAAATAATGGACCTTTTTTATATAAACCTCTCCATATTCTCTCCCCTCCCTACATAGGGGAGTGTGTAGCCCTGTGGGGCTGCAGTAGAGGTGGTGATCTGCATAGCTTGTAACTCGCTAAATTATGCTTGTTCCATGCTGTATGATATACAACTTTAGTCAGCACGACATTACAATTTTAATTTTCTTTTTAGGAATTGATGTGGAACAGGTGTCAATCGTGGTAAATTTTGACCTGCCCGTGAACACAGATGGTCAGGTTGATTTTGACACTTACCTGCACCGTATCGGACGCACCGGCAGATTTGGAAAGAAGGGCATTGCCATCAGTCTCATTGAAAGATGCTATTTGAACATGTTACGTCAAATAGAAGAACATTTTGGTAAATAGACCTTCATATTTGCGTATATTAAAATTTTTTGAAAGTACCTAAAGCTTTACAGAGTGACTGACTTTTTGGTGGCAAAAGTATTCCCAGTCATGGCACAGGAAGGCTTCCAAAGCTGTGAATTGTCTTTGTTGGGCCCCTTTCACACGAGTGGTCTCATCAGGTCTGTTTTTCAGGCACACCCTCCATTCTGCTCTGTGGAGCGGCAGGTGTAAACAGACTTGTCTAGTTACACCCACCTACCTCCGATCTGCCAAAACAAATGGAAGGGGGATCTGTTCCCCTCCACCTCATCAGATCAGAGGGTACTCAGATGTCAATGGACAGTAGGTCCGTTTACATTCCACTGCCTCTAGAGCAGCGTGAGCTGTGCGTGAGCGGACACAGACCTGTCATCCACATGTTCAGCTCTGATTTTTGTTGGATTCATACGCAGCATTTTTGGCGGCTATACTGAGATACCCTCCTAGAGTGTAAAATTTACTCTGGAGCCCCATTCACATCTCGTTTGTAAATTTTGTGTTAAACCCTTATTGCCCTTCGTTCGTGTCAGATCTGGAAATTGATGGGCCAGTCCAGAGTTTAGCCTACACATCCCAGGGTGACTGTGCTAACCCCTGGTGTATGGAAGTTGCATACCTACTGATCAGATGCCCTACAGGGACCACTTCAATATAACTGTGGCATTAAGTTGAACACGAAACTATTACCTATATTTAGCTCCAGGTTCCAGTGCCCTTGATCTACCCCCTTAGTGTTCAGTTCATATCTTGCTGTAGGACTGCAGAACCCCTGTTGCAAAATGTAAAGACAAGATGTCTGTCTCAATGCACATGATACAAATGCAAAAATGAACTCCTAGGTCAATGACTAATCACTTATTCATTACACTGTATCATTTCAGATACAAAGATCAAGAGACTCAACACAGCAAATGTGGATGAACTTGAAGAGTCTTTACCGTCAAGAAATCTGTGAAAACAATAACAAAAGTACTCCAGTAAAGACATTTTTGCACTTAAGTTTGAGAATAAAGGATATTTGTTTAATACAAATGTATCAGGCTTAGTAATAAGAGTGGTTTATTTCTACACCCACCAGCTATAGACTCTCTGTCCTGCATAGGAAAGATCATGAATCTTGTGGCTCTGAGACTAGAGAATTTTTGACTCCTTGATGCATGAAGCTTGCGGGCTTTGTAGTGGCCAATATAGTACTAAGCATACAGGTTTGATGTTTACAGTTTGAAAGTTTTTTGCTTTGTGAGATGTTATGTTTTGTGCACATTTTTTCTTTGTTACCCTATCCTCACTTTAGGAGTTTTTCTCCCCTTCTGCATTTGTCACTTTTTTTTTTGTTTTTGTTTTTTTTCACATGACACGAATGCACAACAACCCTAAAATGTCAAATCTGTTTAAGAAGCTGTGACCACACACACAACTGTTTATACCTAGGTTCACACTAGGCAATTCACATGTGATTTTTGTGCAGTTCAGCTTGAGCCCATTCATTCTGAAAAGGCTCAAATCGCACTGCATCTGCATGGAGTTTTGCAATCTGCTTTTGGAAGGTCGTTACCTTTCAAGTGACATTCACAGCAGATCGCAGAACACAGTGCAATTGCAAGGTGGTGTGGGAAACTCACAGGGAAGCGCTGCAGTTTGCCACACTGCATCAGTGTGAACCAGGGCTAAATGAGCACTAGAACACTGTAGAAATCACTTATTTAGTTTCTATATCACACTTGGGTTTCTTTCTACTGCTGAATATTTCTGATTTGTATTCTAGAAATAGTGCATAGTGGATTTATTTTAAATATTTCAGGTACTTGTATAGCGCCATCAATTTATGCAGAGCTATATATATATATTCACATCAGTCTCTAACCCTCAAGGGATGTACAATATAAGGTCCCTAACTCACATTCATACATACACATACTAGGTTAATTGGATCCTGTCTAAATTGGCCCTAACAGCATGTCTTTGGAGTGTGGGAGGAAACCCACGTAGACACGGAGAACGTGCAAACTCGAACCAACGACCCTAGTACTGCCAGGCTGAAGTGCTAACCACTTAGCCACTTTGCTACCCCCGATCATACAGAGTATGAATACTTTGGGTGCTGCTGATACTGCAGTGACTCAGTGGGGTTAATTTGCTACAGCTGGCTCAGCCAGTAGCCTATACATTTTCAAACAAATGCCTTATTTTTTCTTTTTCTTTTTTTTTCTAGTAAATTTGTGTGGAAACTGACTTGTATTGATGTTTGCTTTTATGTAAAGTTTTTACGTGTGCACTTTGACTCTTTTAATGATCGTGATTCATGTAAATTACTTGACCATTGCACAAAGGGCTCTAAGAAAATTGTGTTGTCAAATAGTAATCCATTAGGGTTTTTCATTTTATATTCTTTTATTCCAGAACCAGTTGGTTGCTTTAGGCCTATATAAATCTGCCAGTGATTGTAAAGGTCACTAGTATGAAAAGTTATTAAACAACTGTTATCTAGTCATGGCTGCAGGTTTCTTTTTTCTGTAAAAGTGTGGCTATAATATAATCCCTTGTATGTAAATTGCAGGTGACGTAATCACTGTAGCTCCCTGAGCAATCCATGTATATGCTGGTGGGCATGTTGACAGGGATGTGACATCATTGCCGGAATTTCCATGGCGATGAAGCACAGCGAGACCTGGCAGCAAAACGTCACTTCCCCAACCAGTGCAGTAAGAAGAGGAGGAGGGGGGGGCGCGTGGCTTGCTACAGACCACAAAGCATACAGGCACACTGTGCAGTGTGCCTGTGTTAACAGCTGGATGACACGACTGACCACACATGGGAGGCGGGACAGCAGCAGGATCAACCAGGTATTATACCACACAGGCAAGAGAGGTTAAAAAAAAGCAATATTACATTGCTTTTAAGAGGCGTGTGTGTGTGGTCACATAGTTACATACTCTGGGGGGAAAAAAGAAAAATGTTCAACCATTATAAAAAAAAAAAAATAATAATTATCCTGCACCCACAGTTGATCCAGAGGAAGACAAAAAAAACAGCAAAGCATGATCAAATTTGCTCTTGCAGGGGAAAAAATTCCTTCCTGATCCCTCATGAGGCAATCTGCTATTCCTGGATCAACTTTTACCTATAAATGTTAGTAACCAGTTATATTCTGTGTATCCAAGAACCCAGGCCTTTTTTAAAGAAATCCACTGAGCTGGCCAAAACCAACTCTTGAGGGAGTCTATTCTACAATTTCACAGCTTTTACAGTGAAGACTACATTTTCACAGCTCTTACAGTGAAGAAATCACAGCTGATCGCATGTAAACAAGGAAATGCCGGTTATCGGCATTTCTCTCCTCCCGAGCTGTCACGCTGACTGCTAGGGAGGACAGCTAGTAATCTGCATTCCTCAGAGGGGCCATCTACACTGATTGTCAGTGCCCTGATGATCAGTGTAGCCCCATCAATGCCACCTGTCTGTGCCCATCTGAGCTGCCTTTCCCTGCCACCTATAATTGCCAGTGAGTGCCAACTATGAGTGCTGCCTGTCAGTGCTGCCTATCAGTACCATATGAGTAATGGCCATCACTGCAGCCTCATTAGCACACATCAGTGAAGGAGAAAAATTACTCATTTATGAAATTTTATAACCGAAACTAAACTGAAAATTTTGTTCTTGGTTTATTAAAAAATAAAAAAAAACCCAGGGGTCATTAAATACCACCAAAAGAAAAGCTCTATCTGTCTCAAAAAATAAAAATTGCATATGGGTACAGTGTTACATGATCGTGCAGTTGTCATTCAAAGTGCGACAGCATTGAAAGCTGAACATTGGCCTGGGCAGGAAGGGGGTGAAAGTGCCCGGTAGCCAAGTGGTTAACTTGAAAAAGGAAGAGTTTTTTTACACTTTTGCTTATGTTTATCTTCCTAACCAGAACCCAGTGCACTTCTTCACCACCATCACTTTGAAACTTGAGACTTTGGAGCTCACAACCTTATACTGGTTGCAGACCTTAATCTGGCGTTGGCCCCAGCGATGGCTTTTACTTCGGGTAGGCTTTCTGTTTCCTGTTCCTTGCTACAGCAATTCAAGGCCCTATTACACAAGCTACAAGATGTTGATGATGTGTGGCGAGTCCTACATCTATCTGAGAGGGATTGCAGATATTATTCCCTTCATAACATCTACAGTAGGACTATTTTCTCATTTCTCAAGCTTTACTCGACTCCTCCCCCTCTGCCGGTATTGGATTATGATCCGATCACATCCATATCCTGGCGGTTCCTCCCCCTCTGCCGGTATAGGATTATGATCCGATCACATATCCATATCCTGGAGGTTCCATATCCTGGCGTCTTAATGACAATCTATTACTTGATTCAGTCTGCATAGCGGACGTCATCCAAACAATTCACACCTTTTGTGTGAACATACGCTCAAGCCGACACTCATCCTCTGATCAAGTGGGAGGCTCCCAAATGTACTGTCTGTGGTGTATTTATTAAACCTGGGACGCACCTTTAAAAAAAAAAAAAAATGAGCACAGGACATTTCCACACTTTTCTCCACTATATCTTGCTGGAAAGCCTTCCATAAAAAGGATTTGGATGCACCTATTCTACTCGAACTTTCTAACACTTGCCGAGAGCTCCTCCGTCTCACTGAAGAATACTCCCTAGAAGCTAGAGAGAGCACACGCAAAACTCATTATGCCCTGGCCAATAAATGTCATCAACCTCTGTCTAGGATCTTGCACCCAAGACACCCTAGGACTACTATTCCGTTCATTGTCCCCTGCAGATACTAAACTACATAACACTGCCATCTCGGAGACGTTCCA
Organism: Staurois parvus; assembly: GCF_062004578.1. Lineage (NCBI taxonomy): Eukaryota > Metazoa > Chordata > Amphibia > Anura > Ranidae > Staurois > Staurois parvus. The sequence continues at coordinate 5,461,765 of NW_028317953.1, forward strand.
TCAATATTATTATTTTTTTTTTTTATAATCTTCCTTCTTCCCAAACCCTCTCACCTCTCCAGTCTACCTCCTATTTTATCTTTCTTATATATATACAGGAAACCGCGCTGCCAACCGTTGATCCGGAGCAAGCGGATGAGTTGGATTCTCCTCTTTCCATACCGTTGTCCCTTTAGCACTATTAAATGCTTGAAAATTGGTAAGTGTCTGGGTCCTGATGGGTTTACGCCTCAGTTCTTCTTTGTGGATCTTCTTGCTCCTATCATGGCCCAGACTTTTAACTCCATTGACACCTACTCTCCATATTCTCAACTACTATCAGCTACCGTAGCACTTATTTTTAAACCTGAGAAGGATCCTTTTAGCTGCGGCAGTTATAGGCCCAGCTCTTTGTTGGATATAGACCTGAAAATCTTTTCAAAGATGCTGGCATCAAGGTTATCTCCCCTACTTTGCAAGCTTATCCACCCTGATCAAGGTGATTTTGTCCCTGGTTGTGAGGCCAGAGACCATGACTAAAACGCTGAACCTCATAACCTACATTAGGAAACCTCTAATCTTTAGAAAAAATTGGTCTGGGCCCCAATTAAATCAACAAAATTATGGCTCTTTTTTCCTCTCCATCCGCATCAGTCTTGGTAATCGAGAAAGGTTTAGAGCATACTTTGTTAACCAACAGCACCCATCAGGGTTGCCCTCTTTCTCCCCTCTTATTTTGTTCTTGTGTTGAACATTTGGCTCAGGCCATCAGACAAAACCCTTGTATAGTTGGCATACCTGTATCCAACAATCGTTATAAAATATCTCTCTATGCCAATGATCTACTCTTATACATCCAACATCCCCATTGTAGCTTACCCTCTCTTTCGTGAAATCAGACGCTTTGGAGACCTATCTAACGTTAAACTCAATATACTGTATCGAAGACAGAAGCCTTAAATATCTCCCTTCCACTACCTACTGTTCAACTCCTTCGCTCTAATTTTCCTTTCCTTTGGTCTGATCGCTCAATTAAATACTTGGGTACTGCGATTCCCACCCTATTGACGGAGGTGTTTTCACTCAATTTTGGCCCTGTACTAGCCCAGCTTCAAAGGGATTTGGAATACTAGAAACATTCCATGGTTTGGAAGAATTAACTCTTATGATACACTTCCTAAACTCCTTTTTAATCTTTCAAACTCTTCCAGAAGCTCTCCCTTCATTTTTCCGAATGCTCCATACACTCTTCCCATTTTTGTTGGTTATTTTTTTTTTTCTTTTCAATTTTGATTATTTTTCCAGCCCTATCATACCCAAATGAGATTTTCTGTATAGGTAAATTAGACAGGGAAAATACAGGACTGATCTACACTTTAGATTCCCCATTTTTCATTTAAGATAAATTTATCAAGGGGGTGGAAGGATGTAGAACTCTTTTGTTTACTATAACTAGGTGCTTTCTTTCCACTGACATGTAGCCTTTATGTACATTTAGAGGCATCACACTATATTTGTGAGCTAGGGTGTGGCGTGATAGGAAATTGCATATGCCATATTTCCTTATTGCTATTGTGTCTCATTGGGTTTTTTTTTAAATTTGTTTTGAGTTTTACATATTTATATACAACAACCCCACACAGTTACAATAGAACAAGCCATAAAAAGAACCAGTGGCCTCGCAGGGCCAAGTTTGACATTATTATTATACAGGATTTATATAGCGCCAGTTTGCTCAGTGCTTTACAATATAATGGGAGACAATACAGCAACAATACAGTTCAATACAAGAGGGATAGGAGGGCCCTGCTCCTTGGAGCTTACAATCTAGGATGGAGGGGCTGGTGGTACAAAAGGTAGTAACTGTGGGGGATGGACTGGTAGGAAGAGTAGAAGACTCCATTATTAGCTGAGGGCAGGATAGGCTTCCCTGAAGAGAGAGGTTTTCAGAGAATGCCTAAAAGTGAGCAGAGTAGGCGATTGTCTGATAAATTGGGGTAGAGAGTTTCAGAGGATGGGGAAAGCTCTGGAGAGGAGCATGGGGGGAGGAGGAGACAAGGGAGCTAGAGACTAGGAGGTCTTGCGAGGAGTGGAGAGTACGGTTTGGGTGATATTTTTTAGACAAGATCGGTAATGTAATTTGATATAGCGCTCTACCATAACCTTTACTAACAGGGCAACCCCTCCACTCACCTGAGATAGACATGATTAGGTAGAGGAGGAAGGGCTATCCATCCAGACTTGCCACACTTTATCAAATTTTTTTTATGGATACCCCCTATTCCTGTAGATGGCCTTATCGAATTGGATCATTTTGTTAACCAATCCCTTGCAGTAAGATAAAGAAGGAACCTTGGATTTTCCAATTCAAAATTAAGGCTTTGCAAGCAGAGAATAGCCAGAGGCTAAGCAAGGTGTGTTGGGCCCTAGTAGGGGGGAGGCAAGACCTTCCAAGAAGACATACTGACATACTGTCCCTAGAATTGTTACAGTTGTAATCTTAGTAACACAATGCAATAGATCTTTCCAAAACTTCTGAAGTACCGGACAATCCCAAAAGATATGTCCAAAGGTGGCTGGAGAGTGTGAGCAATGCTATCACTCCGTGGACACCCATGGGTAGATTTAAGCCAATTTGGCAGGTATCCTGTACAAGAATTTGAAGTGGATCAATCTATCTCAGGTGGACATCAGATGAGAAAATAAAGGTCCACTCCATCCAAATCTGGGACCTCCTCTGTCCATCTCACCTGCACCTAGTCACGGAGGGAGCGAGAGTCGGAAAGAGCGCTTTGTATAGGTCGGACGTTGGTTTTTGGGGGTTTTTTTTTTAGTTATGAATCTGTAAGGACATTTTCAAGCAATGGAAGGCCGACTCTACACCAATGGAGCCATACTGAGCAATAACGGCGTGTTTTAGTTGCAAGTAACGAAAGAGATATACATTTGGCAGGGTAAATTTATGCTTAAGGGCATCAAATGTGAGCACTACACCCTCCCCCACTGCATCACCCTTGGAAGCCCATTTAATGGGTTTTCAGGTATAGAGGCAACAAGAGGAAATTTGGGGAGGCTGGTGGGACAGCCATGCAGGTATGGGCCAGAATGTGCCGAGTAACCTCCCATGCTTTGATAGTAGCCCTCATGGTGTCAGTGAGAGGAAAGGCAGCTCCCAAACCCTGATACAGAAGTCAAAGGCTTTCATACAATCTTAGGACCAATACTGTGGCCAAATCTCCAATGTCCCCAAGAAGCCATCTGCGAGCAACGACTCCCTGCCCAGCTAAATAATATATATAGAGATCAGGAAGTGCAATGCCTCCCTGACCCCAAGGTTCCTGGAACACCCTCAGGCCAATCCTAGGCTTGGAAAAACCCCAGATAAAGGAGCTGAATAGTCATGAATGAGTAAAAAAATTAGTGTGGGATCCATGTAGAGGAGTTTTGTAGGAAATAGAGGAAGATTGGTAGCATCTTTATTTTGAGAAGATTAATATGCCCCAGCAGGGACATTGAAAGGTTACACCACACTGCTATTTTAGAATTGAGAAGGTCAATCGGGCAGTAGGTTCAATATACAGTAGTCTTTAACCTTAGCAGATAGCCGAACGCCCAAATGGGTAAATTGGGTCACCCACTGCAGAGGTAGAGAGATATCTTCAACGGCCCGGGTCCCTAGGTCCACCAGTAGGATAATGGACTTATTACTGTTTACCTGGCATCCAGAAAAAGTTGCATACTTATTTTATTTGTGAAGGACTGCACCAAGAGATGGACCCGGATCCTTAAGAAAAAGCAGAAGGTCATCAGCATATAATGCAAGGCATTCTTTAATCTCACTTCTAGCGCACCAACCTACTGAGAGGAATGCAGGGCCACAGCCAGGCATTCTATCATAAGTGAGAAGGAGGAGAGGAGGCAGCCCTGTCTAGTGCACCTGCCTATGTTGGAAATGGAGGTTTCAATTTTAAGAGCCATCTTTGGGATGCTATACAATAGGGAAACCCATTTACGAAAGTATGGTCCAAACCCCATCCGTTCTAACATTAGATGCATATATCCCCGATCCACTGAATCAAACGCTTTTGCGATGTCCAGGAATACCACCACCCTGGAGCCAGTGGAGAATGAGATATCTGTAGATGCGTAAACGATCTACAGAGAATGTTAGTAGACTTCCCAGGCATAAAGCTTGTCTGGCCAATATCTACCAGGGCAGAGATAACCGGGGACAATGTTGTGGCCAGGAGCTTTGTAAGAATTTTGAGGACAGAATTAAGCAACACTATAGGCCTGTAAGAGGAAGAGTAGGTTGGGTCTTTCCCCAGGCTTGGGAAGATGAACCACATGAGTTTCAAGCATAGATTGGGGCAACACGTTATGCTGCAAACAGTATTGATAGAGGACATTAAGCTTGGGAACCAGGATGTCAGGGTACTTTTGGTACCATTCGATGGGAAACCCATCAGGTCCAGGAGTTTTGTGCGAGGGAAAGGAATGGATGGCCACCACAATTCCTTCCTCAGTAATATCTCGATTGAACCATGCTCTTTCATCCACAGTCAGAGTTGACAACGGCATGCCAGCCAGTAGGGTATCCAAATCTCCAGGATCAAACAGTAGTATTGGGGCATAAAGAGCAGCATATTAATCTGTAAATACAGACATAATAGTTGTGGGGTCTGTGACCAGGTCTCCAGCCGGAGACCTGATACAAGGGACACTGACTTGGGCACGTTGATCAGCGACCAGCATTGTATACAGTTTTCCATTTTTGTCTCTCTTTTCAAACAGACTCGGCCTTATAACACAGGGAGGAGAGCATACGCTGTGTCTCAAGTAAAGCAGCGCAAGTCATATCAGTTGGCATATCCGCGTAAGAGGCAGCACACTGCTGCTCCTCCTCCTGCAACTCCTTATATTGGGAGTTATAATCTCATCCAGTTGTTCTTGCAGAAATATATGCACCTTCACATTACTGCCTTGAACGCATCCCAGACAATGAGTTCTGCTGTCAAGGGGTTTGTAAGCCAATACGTAGCCATGGGGGTGGCCACCTGCTGAGTTACCTGTTTAGTTTGTGACCACCCTGAGGACAACCCTCATGCATGTCCTCCCACCCTGGGGGCCAGCGATGAGGTAAGTAGGAATGGTCATGGTCCGAGATATTGCCAGCCAGGTAAGATGTGGCCTGTACCAAATTTGGAAAGGGGGCTTATGCAAAAGCAAGATCAATCCTCAATGCTGTTTTGTGTGTAGCAGAGAGACAGAAAAAAGCTGTCTGCTAGGGGCTCTTCTAGCGCCGTAGCTCAGTAACTTGTGCAGTGGAAGGCCAGGAAACCAACTCTACAGATGATAATCTGTTCAGGTTCGTAGTTTCCAACTATAGTCCCCACCCTTGAGTAGAGGGAGTATGGATATAGGGGGCCAGTACCATTAGAAGGTCATATAGGAGTTGAGAGTGAAACAGAGGTGGTATATATATATATATATATATAAGTTGTGTTCAAAATAATAGTGTGTTGAAAAAAGTGAATAAAGCTCAAAATCCTTCTAATAGCTTTTATTTCCATACAGACAAATGCATTGGGAACACTACACATTCTATTCCAAATCAAAACATGAAGGAAAATATATCAAATTTGTGTTGTTCCTCTAAAAAAAAAAAATTGAAAAGTGAATATTAGACTGTTCAAAAAAATAGCAGTGTTTGTATTCTTCTTTACAAACTCAAACATTCACTATATAAACTGAAAAATGTTTGAAGATTTTGCTTTCCTTTGAATCCCTTAATTAATATTTAGTTGTATAAGCACTGTTTCTGAGAACTGCTGTACATCTGTGTTGCATGGAGTCAACCAACTTCTGGCACCTGTGAACAGGTATTCCAGCCCAGGATGATTGAACTACATCCCACAGTTCTCTATTTCTTGGTTTTGCCTCAGAAACTACATTTTGATGTCACCTCACAAGTTTTCTATTGGATTAAGATCCGGGGATTGGGCTGGCCACTCCATAACTTCAATCTTGTTGGTCTGGAACCAAAATGTTGCGTATTTACTGGTGTGTGTGGGGTCGTTGTCTTGTTGGAACACCCATTTCCAGGGCATTTCCTCTTCAGCATAAGGCAGCATGACCGCTTCAAGTATTCTGATGTATTCAAACTGATCCATGATCCCTGATAAATAGGCCCAACACTGTAGTATGAGAAACATCTCCATATCATGATGCTTGCACAACCATGCTTCACTGTCTTCAGTGTACTGTGGCTTGAATTCAGTGTTTGGGGGTCGTCTGACAAACTGTCTCCGGCCACTAGACCCAAAAAGAACAATCTTACTTTCATCAGTTCGCAAAATGTTGCTCCATTTTTCTTTAGGCCAGTCAATGTGCTCTTTGGCAAATTGTAACCTCTTCAGCACATCTTTTTTTCAACAGTGGGACTTTGCGGGGGCTTCTTGCAGATAGCTTGGCTTCACATAGGCGTCTTCTAATTGTAACAGTACTCACAGGTAACTTTAGACCTTCTTTGATCTTCCTGGAGCTGATTTTTGGCTTGCCATCTTGCCATTTTGGCTATTCTTCTATCCATTCGAATGGTAGTTTTTCGCTTTCTTCCACGTCTTTCAGGCTTTGGTTGCCATTTAAAAGCATTTGCGATCATTTTAGCTGAGGAGCCTATAATTTTCTGCACTTCTTTATATGTTTTCCCCTCTCCAATCAACTTTTTAATCAAGGTACACTGTTCTTCTGAAATTCTGAGGAAAATGGGTCATTCCAGACATTGTTCAGAGAGAAATGCACTGTAACCAGCATGTACAACATTTGCTGCCTTCCTTCCTTAAATAAGGGCAATAATTGCCAACTGTTTTTCAAAGAATAAATGACCTCACTAATAGAACGCCACACTGCTATTATTTTGAACATGCCCCTTTCAATTACTGATTCAATTACACAGAATCAGCAGCATGCATGTCATGACTGTTGGGTGTGTTTGATTTCTATTACTCTACTACACCTGCTAGTAAATTATTTGCAATGTAGAAATATGATTTCTACCAAAAACAGTGATTGATCAGGTTAGTGATGTCTGACTGCTATTATTTTGAACATAACTGTATATATATCCACTATATTGCCAAAAGTATTGGGACACCCCTCCAAATCATTGGATTCAGCTGTATAAAATCAAGCACCTAGGCATGCTGACTGCTTCTACAACCATTTGTGAAAGAATGAGTCTCTCTTAGGAGGTCAGTGAATTCAAGTGTGGTACCATGATTGGTTGCCACCTGTGCAATCAGTCCATCCGTGAAATTTCCTTGCTACTAAATATTCCACAGTTAACTGTTAGTGGTATTATAACAAAGTGGAAGCAATTGGGAACAACAGCAACTCAGCCACCAAGTATTAGGCCACATAAAAATGACAGTAGGGTCAGTGCATGCTGAAGAGCGCAGAAGTTGCCAACTCTATGCAGAGTCAATAGCTAAAGACTTCCAAACTTTGTGTGGCCTTCAGATTAGCACAATAACAGTGTGTAGAGTGTTTCATTGAATGGGTTTCCATGGCCGAGCAGCTGTATCCAAGCCTTAAATCACCAAGTACAATGCAATGTGTGGGATGCAGTGGGGTAAAGCACGCCGCCCCTGGACTCTACAGCAGTGGAGATGTGTTCTCTGGAGTGATGAATCACGCTTCTCTGGCAATCTGATGGGCATGTCTGGGTTTGGCAGTTGTCAGGAGAACTGTATTTGCCTGACTGCATTGTGCCAACTGTGAGGTTTGGTGGAGGGGGGATTATGGTGTGGGGTTGTTCATCATGGGTTGGGCCTGGCCCCTTAGTTCCAGTGAAGGGAATTCTTAAGATGTCAGCATACCAAGACATTTTGGACAATGTCATGCTCCCAACTTTTCAGGAACAGTTTGGGGATGGCCCCTTCCTGTTCCAGCATAACTATGAACCTTGCTTTCTGCATTGGTACGCAAACACATGGATGAGCAAGTTTGGGGTGGAGGAACTTGATTGGCCTGCACCTGACAACCCGATAGAACACCTTTGGGATGAATACGCTTCTGCAAGAATGGTCAAACATTCCCATAGACACACTCCTAAACCTTGTGGACAGCTTTCCCAGAAGAGTTGAAGCTGTTATAGCTGCAGAGGGTGGGCCAATTCAGTATTGAATCCTACGGACTAAGACTGGGATGTCATTAAAGTTCATGTGTGTGTAAAAGCAGGCATACTTCTCTCTATCATATCTTTTGGACATGCAGCTCCATTACTCCTTTCTGGAAAGATGTTCTCTCCCTGTTACAATCACTAATGCGTACCTCTCTCCCACTTGATCCACTACATTTTTTGCTAGGTCTACCATTTCCGGGTTTACCTAAACCATCCAGAAAACTTGCTGTACATGTTCTGACCGCGGCTAGGAGAAGCATTCCTATGTGTTGGTTGTCTTCTACCCCTCCTTCAATGTCGATTCTGTACAAACTTATTGCTGATGTTAGACAGATGGAATACTTGACTGCACTACATAATTGTTCGTTTGCTGTGTTTGAGATGATTTGGCTCCCATGGGATACCTTCATTTCCTCTATGCCGGCCCAAAATGTAAGGTCCTGATAACCTTCACACTGTTATTTTATGTTTTTGTTGGTCCTGTCCTTACGCAGTTTTGCCATCGATGTAACTTTCTGTTTTGCTTGTTTTCTTTTCCTATCCTTTTTTTTTTTTCTTAAACATACTGTTTGTATATTTTTGAAAATCAATAAAAATTGTTATTATAAAAAAAAAAGCAGGCATGCCAATACATTTAGTGTATATTTCTCCCTGTAAAAAGGTAACTCCCAAAGGTTGCCCACATCCTCTGGGAGTCTATACCAATAGGATTGCGTATGCCCGCCTGATGTGGGAGGGCTTCTCCTCCCTCTCTGATGTGAATAGGTATGAAAACACAGGAAGGCACCGTCTGTCTCTCCTCTCCTGATCTTCACTATATGGTAATGTGGACCAGACCTGCCCCCTCCAAGATGAATCCCACAGTGGAAACCGTGTAGAACGGCCCTAATGTCACTTCCAGTTCACTTCCTGGTGCGTTCCAAGCTGAAACACAAACCAGAACCAAGTGAACAGATCCAAGTCCACCTAATGGGGGGAAAGGAGGTGGATATCCACCTCCACCATCATGGGCTGCTATTCCCCCAGATAAACCAAAAGAAAAAGGTGGAAGGGAGGACACAGGCCAGCAGACATCCACCAAGGGGTGCCAAAAAAAAAGGTGGGGAGGGTAAAATAGACAAATATTTTCCTTTCTTTTCTTCTTAAGGTGTACAAATATGGAATAAGGAAAGAGCACAAATTATGGCAAGTCACAGTATGATTATCTTATGAAGTATTAGATAATACTAGTATATTTGATCTACAAAAAATGGGCTTAGCTACTTTTGCTCCCCCTCCCTTTTTTTTTCCTTTTGTAAAAAGGGGTAGTATATTTAAGGGTGTAAATAATATTTGATTCATGTATATACATATGTTTGCATAATGTTTAATATGCATTTAATTGACAAAGCGACTTACCTTTTACTGGAGATTCAAGGTCCTGAAGAAATTGGGTTTCTTGTGAAATGCATCGACTTGAATAGAATGATCTCCAGGGACTCTACAATTTGTCACCATTGTTTATAGCATTTATCAATGTTCCTCTATACAACGTTTAACACTATGTTTGTTAAACGTTTACAAAAATAAAAATGTATAGTTGTTTTTAAACATGGTTTCTACTGTCTGTTGTACCCTTTCAATATATGCAATATGTGCAGTTTTGGCATTATCTATACAGGGATGATACTCTCCAGTGGGAGGTTATATTTTATCATATCACTCCCCCAATCAAGTTTGCCTAAAAAAGGAAACTAGTGGAAGGAGGCCTTCTCCTGCAGGAGCAAAGAGTCCATATCTGAAAGTGGAAAAAATTTCACGTTTTTCCTGGGGAAGAAAAACTTCTGACTTAACATGTATATAATAAGACCAAGATATTCCAAATGATGGGTCTGCCCCAATGCCAACTTTTGAGGGTTCAGGAACCAGCAGAACCTCTGAAAGGTCTGGACAGTCATGGTTGAATTGCCCTCCAGAACCTGTGCTGTGCTCACCAACACCTTGGTGAATACTTAAAGGGAAGAAGCCAGGGTCACAAACACAAACTGCAGAAGACCCACACAAAAGCAAAGGAATCACTGCTGCACTGGAAAAATGGGGAAGTACAGGTGTCTTTGATGTCCATAGAGCTCAGAAAGTCTCCTGGGTGAAGGAGTGATGACACTGTTGTTCTGAGCCCAAATGAAGACAAGGCCTTTAGATTCAAAATGTGGCAAAACAAGTAATTTGGAGCTAATGAACAGGGAGAGTGGGCTTGGAACAAAATTCTAGATTGTAGTCAGAGAAACCTCCTTGCACAATCAAGCCTCTGAGATGCTAGTTGCCCAAATGTCTGCAAGGCTAACAAACATATGCCTAATGAGAGTGGGGACATCCCCTAATGCTCAAAGGGTTTGGAGGCAGACTTGGAGCTAAACCTGGGTTTAGAAGCTGAGGTCTAGAGTAACAAAAAGGATTCCTCTTGGACTCCAATGAGGAGTAAACCTTCCCAGACTGAACACTAGGCTCCTGCTGGGGCAGATGGGTACTCCTGCCTCCAGTACATACAGTACTTAATGAAGGCATCCAGGGCAGCTCTAGGAGACTTTGAAAGGTATGTGAACCAAGTGCATTTTGCATGTGGATTTCACAGCTGAATAGTTTATCCAAGTATGTATTCACAACTCAAAAAAAAGTAATTTCTATTGTTCTCTGCTTCCTCTAAATATTTTTGTTTATTCTGCTGTTGTGATCTGATCTCCTGTTAGAGGGTTACTGCCTTTATTCTCCAGGGTTTTACTAAGAGCAAAATAACCCTCTCTTTCTCTCCTGAAATTAATTAGGGTCTATGGGAGTTTGTACTGTGCATAGAGCAGTGCATATGACACAAACTGAAGTGAACTGCTCATTTTAAACAGAAGTGAGTCAGAAAAGGAGAGGTTTGGGAGCTCATAAGGATGTTACAAGGAAACAGAAAATCAGCAAGAAACAATGTAATTAAAAATAAATTACAGGGCCATTAAGTAGCGGATGTGTATTGTTATTTTTTTCTTAATAAGGGTATTGTTTAGTGAAACAAATAAAACTGCCAAGACAAGTTACAGTACAGGGCCTGCCAGAGAGAAGGAAGCTCTAGAAAGAGCCTCCAGATGCTTGTAGATGGGACCCATTAAAGTAGGTGAATCCTTTACTGGGATGGTCAAAGCTATAAGATGGGATACTGCAAGATCCACATAGGAGATAGTCCACTTGTTAAAAAAAAAAAAGTCCTTTTAAATTGGGTACAAGGCTGATATCCACTTGAGAGGGACAAACCGCTTGTCAGGTTTCTTCATAGGTCTCCATAAAGGAAGACTGCAAACAGTGAGTGCACTAGAAAAGGCGTGGACTTAGGGACCCCAGAACAGCCTAGACTGGAGAGAGATGGTGAAAACTACAGGCTGATCCTCCAGGTTTTAGGGTATTCCATACAGTGTCAATACAAGCTGAGACAGTCAAGTTTGGTAGTAATGGCAGCAAAAAGGCCACTCTTTCTGTGTAGGATCACCTTTTAACTGTCTTAATGGTGGCAGCTGAAGATAATAAGGCTATGTTTAGATCAGACAAGGAGAAATCCATGCTAGTCTGCTTATGACCTTTGTGGTGAGTCAGCAGCGAAATGTGCTATTTAAGCCACAAAATCTTGCATGACCCCAGTGAAATCCTCTCAGGAAAGAGCCAAGGTGGTGGCCATGACTGACTGCGGTAAGAAAGAGGATGGCATAGACGCTAGAAGAGGATAAAATCCGAGACATTGGGGTTTGTTTACTAATACTGGAGAGTGCAAAATCAAGTGCAGCTGTGCATGGTAGCCAATCAGCTTCTAATTTCAGCTTGTTCAATTACGCTTTGACAAAAAGAAAATGGAAGCTGATTTGCTACTATGCAGAGCTGCAGCAGATGTCGCACTATCCAGTTTTAGTAAATCAACCCCATTGCCAGGCACCTTAGGGGGTGCACTGCAGACAGTGGAAAAGAGTGGCGCATGAGCTGGAAGCACTCTGTACAGCAGGACGTCCCCATGTGTCTAGAACAGTGCACCACAGAATGGAATGCAGCATAATACAAGGCTAGGCCTCTGCTACTCAGGAACATGGCTGCTGGATAGCAGGAGTAGAGTCAGGTGGCCAATAATTATCAGGTCACTCTAGGTGGGCCGCAAGGACAAACTGAGGAAAGTTCCATGTGTCTCTCACAATCAAATGCAGTAGTAGGAAAGGGCTTCTTCAATGCTGAATGGCAGGAAAGAGCGCAACACTCCACCCAGCTGAGCAGATGACAGAGCTCAATTGCTCAGCATTAACCCATTCTGCAGTAAAACCGCTGGAATGCAGAGATTTTAAACTGTGCCCTGTGCTTACAGTAACACAGTAGCTCCCAATGTCTTTGAAGAGAAAGCAACATCCGGGGTCTGTTCCACGACTCTGAACCCAGAGAGCACTCCTCATCTAACTCACAGTTCAGACAGGTATGAAAGTGCCACAATGCAGTGTCCAAAGGTCACATTCCAGGCTAGCCTCACAAATGTTTGTGACATTGTTCATGTTTGTGACACAATTGACCCACAGCAGGGTCTGGGCACAACACTCCAAAGCCAGGCTTAGGAAAGGCCAATCTGGACATCTGTATATGGAGACCAGGCTCAGCAGCAGTTTAACAAGAACCTTAAAGTGTTACTAGACCCACAACAGTAAAATCAGTCTGTACAGTATATGCAGAAAAGCTTGTTTGTTATACTCACTGTGGAACCTAAGGGGTTAATCCTCTGCATTGGGTAAAAATGCGGTTTGATCCTGAGGTCTCTGATCCTCCCCTTCTTCCAGTGTCCCCCTCTTATCTCCTGATAAGGCATATTGTGTGGAATCACTCTGCACATGCTCAGTTTAGTGTGTATTGTTATTATTATTTCTTGGGCCCACAGCCACCTGGGACTTGTGACATTTCCCAGGAGATTGGGAGCAGAGGGGGTGAACTTCCATTTGGATCGCCTAGACGATCCGAGCAGAAGTGGGAGCGGGTACTTGCCAGAAATAGGTACCTAGTCCCAAAAAAAAAAAAAAAAACTTCCAAAAATGTTAGGGGGGAATTAGAAAAGGCTAAACTTCCCTTTTCAGGTGAAGTTGCTCTTTAATGTTATTATAAATTACTTCTCCATTTCAATATGCAGCTGCTGTAATTTTCTAAAACTGTTAAAAAAAAATTATTTATTTATTTATTTATTACAGGTGCTTATATAGCGCCATCAATTTACGCAGCGCTTTACATAAATATATATATTGTACATTCACATCAGTCCCTAACCCTCAAGGGGCATACAATCTAAGGTCCATAACTCACATTCAAACATACACATACTAGGGCTAATTTAGACAGGAGCCAATTCAACTACCAGCATGTCAATGCAATATGGCACTTGGGGACATTCTGTACATCCATGGTATATGGAATGCCCCCAGAAATGTAACTTCCCGCTTGCGTGATTGGAACAATACTGTCTGCACTAAGACACGAGAAGTTTTAGGCATCCCCTACAATAGAAATTCTATTTTTGGTGAGATATTCCTTACAGTTTAACAACATCTAAAGAGATGCAGACATTTCAGCTTTTCTCAATAGAACACTAAAAATGCACCTGATAGTTGTAATGAATAGGCCAAACATACCTGCATTCTATTCGCTTGAGGTGTGTCGGACAGTACAGAAATTATTAGCATTAACCCGGACCCCATTAAGGTTGATTGGAGGTGGATCTTTAAAATGCTAATCATTTTAAAAGTCAATAGGCAAGGAACTGTCAAAAAATGGCATAGGGGTTGGGCACTACTCTGTGGGGCATGCACTAATGCAAAAAACAAAAACACTGGCAGGGAGCAGCCATTTTAATGCTTGGAGGGAAACATTAAAAATGCCCAATTCATTTAAATAACATGATTGGGAGTCTGCCTGTGAAGTGGAGCACCTGTACAATGTAAAGAATGTACTACAGAAGAAGTGGCATTTCCAAATAAAAACAAGCCCTTGAACTGTACTAAGCATTATGGAAAGTTACAGCTATGTCCTCATATATACTTGTACCCTGGTATATGTTTGGATAAAAAGTTATTTGACTCAAAAACATGCCCATGAAATTGCCAGTAAATGACATTTCCTTGCCAGCTTGGTTTTCTTTATACAAACCACAAGAAGAACACCTCCTTCAAAATACATACCAGATTCTTAAGGGTCTGCTATTTATTTTAGGGAACCTTCAGGAATCTGGCAATGAATGTAAATAGTATGGATTTAAAAAAGATAGAGTTTTGAATTTTATTTTAACACAAAAACCCACATTATACAATTTATCAAAACATCTTTAATCCCACTAAATATCTTAAACCCTCCTATCCTCCCATACTCCTCCTATTACTCCCATACACATCCCCATATTGTCTTCTCCGATTACCATTTTCCATTTATTCAGTTTCAATCTCCGACTCTCTAACCGGGGCGCCCATTATTACAAGATATTTTCCCGATGTTTTAAACACATGCCAGCTACTCCATTCTTCTCTAAGTTTTCCCCTTCTATCCTCATCAATGTGGTTCAACTCTTCCATCCTATATACATACTCAATCCTCCTTATCAAATCTCTCACTGTTGGGTGGTCCCTTAACCGCCAAAATGTAGGTATAAGCCCTTTTGCAGCACTAATAAAATGGAATAATAGGCTATTTTTGTATTTTTTTTAATGGTTCATCTGTCCTATACAGTAGGCACACCCACGGATCTTTTTGAATAGTTATCCCCATAGTCTCCTGTAATAGTTGCATCACTTCCTGCCAAAACCCCTGAATTCTTGGGCATTCCCACCATATGTGAGACATAGTCCCTCTTCCACCACAACCCCTCCAACACATTTTCTTCCCTTTGTTTGTGTGCAACACTCAGTGTACAATACCATCTAGTTAAACATTTGTAATTCATTTCTATTGTGTTCATGTTCACCACCCCGTGCAAAAACTTAAAATATCTTGATATTCTGTTACTAGTTCATTTTTGTTCCCAATTCTCTCTCCCACTTCTCTAAGAACGGCGGAGGCCAAGCTCCCATCAATTAAATAAGAACTTTATATATTCTAGATGTTACATGTTTAAAACCTGTCTCTTGACTCATCATTTTTTCAAATGGCAGCATGTCCTCCGGCATCCTCAGAAGCTGTGGAAGTGCTGATACAAAATGTCCCAATTGATAATATCTAAATTCATCTATAATGAAAAATAAATATTTTTTTACTCCTCAATTTGTGGAAATTACATAACTTACTCTTATCTATTATATCCCTCAACCATGCATTTCTATTTTTAAACCATTTCCCAGTAATATTACTTCCAGGCGGGAAAAAACGTGTCTCTACCAAGGCATTAACAATGAATTATATTCCCAACCCATGGACTTGTGCAACCCATCCCACAATCTCAGTACCTCTCATGTCAACGTACTACAATTCTCATCAAGTTCTCGAAACTGTCGTGGAATCCAGATAATCTTTTCTAACTTGGCATTACTTAAAATTCCCTCCATTTTAACCCAACTTTTCCCATCTGAGTTATTTGTCTAGTCTACCACCCGTGACAATAGAACCAACATATAATACTTCCTCATATTTGGCAAGTTTAATCCTCCCTTTACTTTACTTTTACATAGGGTCTCATAACTAATTCTTGGTTTCTTATTAGCCCAGATAAACCTCAGTATAATTTTTCTTATTATCCTAAAAAAGGATCCTGGTAAATATATTGGCATCATTTGAAATTTATATAGAATTTTTGGAACTATCACCATCTTAACTAAATTATTAGATCCCATCCACGAGACCGACCCTGTTGAGAGTCTTCTTAGCTCATCTTTAATTTCATTTATTAAATGTATATAGTTATCTTGATATAGGTTCTTTATTAAAGAGGTTAACTTTATTTCCAAGTAGCTTAATTCCCTCTCTCTCCATATAAAAGAGAAGTCTTTTTGCAGGGTCTGCAATTTTACCTTTGGGGCGTTAATATTTAAGATCTCATATTTAGAAAGATTAATTTTCAGGTTTGAGAACTTCCCATACCTTTTTATTAATCCCATTAAATTAGGCAGCATCAATCTAGGATTGACAATGTAAAGTAGCATGTCATCTGCATATGCTGCCACCTTATGTTTGACTTCTCCTACCTTAATTCCGTTGATGTCTGCATTTTTCCTTACCAATGATAGAAGTGGTTCCAGGGATAGAACAAATAACAATGGTGATAATGAACACCCCTGCCTAGTACCATTATACATTTTAAAGGGTCTGTATAAAGACCCATTCATTTTAATTGATGCAGAGGGGCCATCATATAGCCCCTTTATCCATCTTATCATCTCACTCCCCATTCCTAATACTTCAAGCGTATTGATCATAAATCCCCAATTTACCCTGTCAAAGGCTTTTCCTGCATGTATTGACAGTGTGATCGAACTCATGTCTTTTTATAATTTCTCTTCCACTCCTCTGGTTACATATAGACAGACACAAGATGTTTTTTTCATGGACATTCACCCAACCCCCTCTCCCCCCTTTCCTCTTGCTCCTCCCTCCCCACCCCCCTCCTCCAAACCCGCATCCACCCATCCCACTCTTAACTCCCTGGCCTATATACTGCCCTAGAATCTGACGTGGGTTATCCCCACTAGCGATTCCTATTTTAGGGTAAGGCTCTGAGCATGGACACCTAACCTGCTCCCTCTTTCCCATCATGAGGGATCCCATCATAAGCCTCCCGACGTCGGCCTACTTCATTTCCCTACTTTAGAATCCCAATTGGGACCTCATAGGAAAACATCCGAAAGGGCTGGCAGCAAAGCGGGCGGAGGGACCAGAGAGAGAGAGAGAGGAAAAAAAAAAAAAATATATATATATATATGTAATGATAATATAAGAAAAAAAATAAAAGCATAGAGTCTTATCCTAGCATGCAGCCTGACAGGCTAGGTGGGGGGGGGGGGTGAGAAAGCTGCTACGCCCCTCTTGAACTGTACCAGGTATCATGTTCTCAACATTGGGAGGGTACCTTGCTTAAAACACCTTGTCTCCATGTTGATTAAACAAAGGGCAGAAGGCTTATTGGAATCTGGAAGCACACTTTGAAAATAGGGGGCCCCCAGATGCTGCCCCACCGATATGAATGAGTATGAGGTATGTAGCACTAACCCCTTGGAGGTTGCTGTTGAATTTTGGGTCCTACTATAATTCTACACAGCCAGTCAGTCAGCATTTCCCACACCGCTTTCATCCACAGGCAGAAATCAGGCCTTGAGTGATGGCTTTGTCATTTTATTGAGAGGATTAAACTTGGATAGGGTTTAGGGATGTATAGGATGCCAAAAAGAACTGAAACCTGAGGACAAACTTCCTGAACTATTCACAGCTTCTCTTCTCTGATACAGTCTCCATTGGAGTGCAAGCCAGCAGCTCCAGTTGTACTACTCCAGACTCTAGATTAACTCCTCTTCAGCCAGCAATTTGAAGGTTTTCTTCCTGAGCAGGAGATCTGGCTCCTGTTCCCTTAATTAAGGTACACAGTCACTATCAGAGGGCTAATCTGGTTTCCTACCAGATTTCTTCTTCCCCTATCCACCCAGGGGGTGTAGGTGTACTCACTAAGATCCTCTCCTGTACAGCTTGCAGAAAGGCTGCTGCTTTCAGGCCTATCAGCTGGGCTGTTCCTTCCTTGCCACACAGGTGGTCCTCTCTCAGGGGACCAGTGAGTCCAGAGTTTTCTTCTTTTCCAGCTCCAGGCTCGCAGGCAGGCCTCCTGGCAGCCTTCTTCCTCCTGCCTCACATCTTCCTGCTTCTCACTCCTCTCCCACCACCACACTCCAACTCCTGCTACTGAACAGACTCTAACACCTTTTAAGGGAGTCCAGCCCCTTGCCAAGCCTCCTGTTGGGGATTAGTTGAGGTCCCTCAAAGGTGCACCAACCACTCCTCATATCAACCCACTGCCTCCAAGGCCCTCCTCCAAAAAAGCCTCAAGCAGGGGGAATTTCCAGAGGGGCTGGCCTGCAGAGTCTCTCATCCCTGACCCAAATTTGACCCCTCTGGCTATTGCACCTGAGCTACAATTCAGCTCCCATCTAACCAGCGTGCTACGGGTACATACCCTCCTATTCACTAATCATTCTGGAAAGGACATGGTGAAGCAAAAGCAAATGGTTATTTCTTCAGATCAGAAAAAAGTATCTGCAACAAAGTTTGTTAAAAAAAACTTACAATGTACATTCATCACCCAAGATGGGGATCCAAAGGAAAATAAATTAGGTTCAGTGAAGAAAAATATTACGTACCACCAGGCAAGATCAAGTATTTCAGTCATATTTTGTCATCAGAAGGACATACTGATGTTTTGTTATCTCTAAGAGCAAATTTAAAAATAAGCTTTGGCTTTCAGTAGTAATTTCAAAAATTCATGCAGTGTATTTGGATGTTAACATTTTCATTGATATACAGAGTATTCACAATGTATTCAGACCCCTTTACTTTTTTCAGTGTTGTTATGTTGCAGCCTGATACTACAGTTGTTCAAATTTATTTTTTTCTCATGAATCTGCACTCAGTACCCCTTAATGACAAAGTGAAAGCAGAATTTTAGAAATGTTTGCAAATGTATGAAAAAAGAAAAACTGAAATAACAAATTGGCATAAGTATTTAGACCCTTTGCAACAACACAACAATTTAGCTCTGGTGCTTCCCATTTCTCTTGATCATTGCTGGAATGTTTCTACACCTTGATTGGAGTCCACCTGTGCTAAATTAAATTGATTGTACATGATTTGGAAAGACACACACCTCTCTAAAAAGGCCTCACAGCTGAAAATGCATACTGTATCAGAGCAAAAGCCATGAGGTCAAAGGAACTGCCTGCAGAGCTCAAAGATGGGTTTATTGCAAGATCTGGGGAAGGTTACAAAAAATTTCAGCTGCACTGAAGGTTCCCAAGAGCACAGTGGCCTCCATAATTCTCAAATGGAAGAGGTTTGGCACAACCAGGACTCCTCCAAGAGCTGGTCGCCCAGTCAAACTGCGCAATTGATGGAGAAGGGCCTTAGTAAGAGAGATGGCCAAGAACCCAATAGTCACTCTGACTGAGCTCCAAAGATCCTGTGTGGAGATGGTACAAAGTTCCAGAAGGACAACCATCACTGTAGCCCTCAACAAATCTTGCCTTTATGTTAGAGTGGCTAGACAGCTTCTCCTCAGTGCAGATGAAAGTCTGCTTGGAGTTTGCAAAAAAGCACCTGAAGGATTCTCAGACTGAGGAACAAGATTCTCTGGTCTGATGAAACCAAAATTTAACTGTTTGGCCTCAACGCTAAACACTATGACTGGAGGAAACCAGGCAGTGCTCATCACCTGCCCAATACTATCCCAACAGTGAAGCATGGTAGTGGCAGCATCATGCTGTGGGGGTGTTTTTCAGTAGCACGGACTGGAAGATTAGTCAGGGTTGAGAGAAACAGAATAGAGCAAAATACAGGGATATCTTTATTGAAAACCAGTTCCACAGCACTCAGGACCTCAAACTGGGCCGAAGGTTCATCTTCCAGCATGACAATGATCCTAAGCACACAGCCAAGACAACGCAGGAGTGGCTTAGGGACAACTCTGTGAATGAGTGGCCCAGCCAGAACCCTGACTTGGACCCTATTGAACATCTCTGGAGAGACCTGAAATTGGCTGTTCACTGACAGTCCCCATCCAACCTGACTGTGCTTAAGAGGATTTGCAGAATTACAGCTTAGATTCCAATCCTGTGTAGAAAATCCAAACATGGAATCCAAACAAAATAAAACTATTGTTTTTTTCTCATCATAATAAAGCTATATTGTGGCTGGGAAAAAAGAGAATTTCTAAGCTAAAGGGATTTTGAGGGTACAGGGAACGCCTTCTTATCTTACTAGCTACAGTATAATATCAAATATTTTATATTTTTTTAATG
This sequence comes from Staurois parvus, assembly GCF_062004578.1. Classification (NCBI taxonomy): domain Eukaryota; kingdom Metazoa; phylum Chordata; class Amphibia; order Anura; family Ranidae; genus Staurois; species Staurois parvus. The sequence continues at coordinate 5,481,934 of NW_028317953.1, forward strand.
GTTCATCTGTCCTATACAGTAGGCACACCCACGGATCTTTTTGAATAGTTATCCCCATAGTCTCCTGTAATAGTTGCATCACTTCCTGCCAAAACCCCTGAATTCTTGGGCATTCCCACCATATGTGAGACATAGTCCCTCTTCCACCACAACCCCTCCAACACATTTTCTTCCCTTTGTTTGTGTGCAACACTCAGTGTACAATACCATCTAGTTAAACATTTGTAATTCATTTCTACTGTGTTCATGTTCACCACCCCGTGCAAAAACTTAAAATATCTTGATATTCTGTTACTAGTTCATTTTTGTTCCCAATTCTCTCTCCCACTTCTCTAAGAACGGCGGAGGCCAAGCTCCCATCAATTAAATAAGAACTTTATATATTCTAGATGTTACATGTTTAAAACCTGTCTCTTGACTCATCATTTTTTCAAATGGCAGCATGTCCTCCGGCATCCTCAGAAGCTGTGGAAGTGCTGATACAAAATGTCCCAATTGATAATATCTAAATTCATCTATAGTGAAAAATAAATATTTTTTTACTCCTCAATTTGTGGAAATTACATAACTTACTCTTATCTATTATATCCCTCAACCATGCATTTCTATTTTTAAACCATTTCCCAGTAATATTACTTCCAGGCGGGAAAAAACGTGTCTCTACCAAGGCATTAACAATGAATTATATTCCCAACCCATGGACTTGTGCAACCCATCCCACAATCTCAGTACCTCTCATGTCAACGTACTACAATTCTCATCAAGTTCTCGAAACTGTCGTGGAATCCAGATAATCTTTTCTAACTTGGCATTACTTAAAATTCCCTCCATTTTAACCCAACTTTTCCCATCTGAGTTATTTGTCTAGTCTACCACCCGTGACAATAGAACCAACATATAATACTTCCTCATATTTGGCAAGTTTAATCCTCCCTTTACTTTACTTTTACATAGGGTCTCATAACTAATTCTTGGTTTCTTATTAGCCCAGATAAACCTCAGTATAATTTTTCTTATTATCCTAAAAAAGGATCCTGGTAAATATATTGGCATCATTTGAAATTTATATAGAATTTTTGGAACTATCACCATCTTAACTAAATTATTAGATCCCATCCACGAGACCGACCCTGTTGAGAGTCTTCTTAGCTCATCTTTAATTTCATTTATTAAATGTATATAGTTATCTTGATATAGGTTCTTTATTAAAGAGGTTAACTTTATTTCCAAGTAGCTTAATTCCCTCTCTCTCCATATAAAAGAGAAGTCTTTTTGCAGGGTCTGCAATTTTACCTTTGGGGCGTTAATATTTAAGATCTCATATTTAGAAAGATTAATTTTCAGGTTTGAGAACTTCCCATACCTTTTTATTGTTATTTTTTCGCACAAGACAGTTATTTTAGCTCTCATTGGCCATCTCTGCTTAAAATAACAGTTATTATGGTAAATAACAATCATTACATTTGAGTAAATTGAGCTAATATATTTCATTAGTTGAAAGATTCTGGTTTGGGTGGGACTCTTGTTTCTTGCAAGGAGCAGAAATATAATTCAGGTTAGGGACAGTCCAGAGTCCAAACACAGTGATTTGTGTATGAGAATGTCTCTTCTATTTTACAATTTACTTATATTATTTTCTCCTAAATACTGTACTAGAGAACCCCTATTGTAAACCCAGTGGCTGATAGGTGAAGGGGATTTACCCATAGCTGATCACTAAGATGCAAGGAGGATGCAATGGGATCCAAGTTCAGATCACAAGCTAGAACCCTATGAATTTTAGCTATACCTTTCAGCAACATACTGGTGAATCCTTTGTTTTCTGGAGAGGCAAGGCTAACAGTTATTCATGTCAATCTATTGATGCAAGAACAGCCTATATCTGCTTCTCCTATTCCAAAATGAGTAACATGCACGCAAAAGGTACATACATGTATTTCAGATATCATACATATTGTGTTGTCAGAGTAGCCTCCTATACACCACAAACCACTACTACCACCATCAAGACATAAACAAACACACTTGCTAAGCAGCTGTGTTCATAAAGAAATGTAATGGATATTAAACTCAGAAGCCATTTGTATCTCCAATCAAGAATTAAATCTGGGTTTTAGCATAAAATACTAGCAACTGTGCAATTTTAATAGCAAAAGTGTAAAATTTGTCAGTCTTTCTAACTGAATGTATTACCCTGAATAATGCATTATTAAATTACAGTACAAAATACAATGTCAATGGTGTAAAATTAAATCTCCATCTATAGCACAACATATTTATGAAGAATTTGTATTAGAAGAGAGTCTAAACTTAATGTCAGTTTGCATGATTTCTATCTAGCACCAAATCAATGCGAGGGAAGAGTTGTTGAACAAAGATTAGATATGCTAACACACTTAGCCTGGAGCTGAGGAGGTTTAGTAGAGATATAACATCAGCCTTAAATGACAAAATGGACTGAACAGATTTATTAACCCATAATCAGAAAGTAGATATTTCAAAATGTGCTCTGTGTATGTGTAACTAGTTAGATAGGAACTGTTGAATTTAGCTTGGCAAGTAATTTGCTTAAAGGTACCAACAGAAATCAAGCAGGGATTGGGAGATACAACTGCTGCACACTCCATACAATGATTGCAGCATCAACCTGCATAATCACATCAGCCAAACATGCATATTTATACCCTGTGCAAAAACATGATGGATTCTTCATTCCAGATGGGCCAGCCTCTGAATCTCTGAACAGGATGCCCACTGTAAAATGTGCTCTGTTTATGGTGCCTCAATTCTAATGACGGACCACTAGCTCTTCAAACAAGGGTTGGGTTTGTTTACAAATCATATACATACAAATAGGGAAATGGAAAAGGGGATATGGTAACAGAGAGATGAAGGGTGATGGAAAGGGAAAAAAGGTGTCCTCTCTAGGCTAACATACAACAGTTCTGACCAAATATTTCACACCAGTGCTTCTTATTCAGTCTTGAGACTCCCCCTCAAGTTGGGTCCCAGCAAACTGCATCTTTGATCTGTCATTGAAGAAATCTTGCACCAGAGATCACAAAAGATCATTCTTCTACCAGGCTCAGAGTTGAGTGTTTGTTCAGATGATTACACAGGATGACCATATGATGCTTATCCCAGAAAGTGAAGCGGCTATGCTGAATACGAGTGAGCAATCAACACGACAAGGGGTCCTGCTTGTCAAAGTGCTGACAATCTTAAGCAGTCATCCAGTCCTTTTTGTGATAATTGGCTTTTCAATCATCTTCTGCCTTAATACAGATCCATTTTCAGTTTGCTTCTGGAGAAGTTATATTTTAGTTCATAGTAAATGGTGAGTAATATGGTGCAGAAGCGTAGTTGGGAAGGGGATGACTCAATAGATAAGGGCAGACAGTTAATGAAAAAACGAGTCCTCTGGGCAAATCTTTAGAATTTAAAGTCCATGTTGTCCTAAATGCAGTACACTTCACACAGAACCTCTAAGAGACTGAAGGATTCTCAAAAAATAGCAAGCAAACACAGTAGAGTGTACAGACTAAGTGTAGTAGATGTCACAAAATATTTTAACACAACAACAATTAGCAATTCACATAAGGATGTATGTAAAATGCTTGTCATCACAGTCATGAAGAGGCATCAGTGAATAGGTGAAGTTGGAACACTTGCAGGAAATACACCTGTAGTAACTGGGAAGACAGCAAGAGGGTGCCAATCTAAGTGCAGTGGGTAAAGGAAGTAAATTCATGCTCACTCGGACAATGTAAAGATCGCTTGTATATAGTCTGATGAAGGTTTTGTCTCAGGTCAGTCTGCTGCTGTATTTTCTGGGTTCGAGAGGTTAATACTGCCACTGGCAAGTGGTGGTATAGTTTCTTAGGAGATCAGGCAGCCTTGGAGAGGAACCAAGAAGCAGCATGCTGAGATCGTTGGAGCGCACCCAAAACCGGAAGTGACAATGGGCATGGCGGCATGTTTTGAGGCATCTCCAGACTCTTTCTCAAGCCAGCTGCTTCTTGATTTCTCTCTAAGGCTGCCTGACCTCCTGGCACACCATACCACCACTTCCCTGTTAATTCTTAGGATCCAGAAACTACAGAAGCTGACTGACCCAGGACAAAACCTTCAGAAGGACTACATACAAGTGATCTTTACACTATCCATGTGAGTTGCCAATTGCTTTGTGTGAATATACTTCCCTTACCCACTGTACTTAGATTGGCACCTTCTTGCTGTCTTCGTAGTTACTACAGGAGTCTTTTCTGCCAATGTTCCTGCTCCACCTATCTACTGATGCTCCCTCTGGATGAGACCCCTTCCTGACTGTGATGACTGTGATGCATTTTACATTCATCCTTATGTGAGTTGCTAATTTTTGTTGTTTTAACAAATTGTGTGACATCTACTACACTTTGTCTGTGCACTATTCAGTGTTTGCTTGATATTTTTATTCATACCGAAAGTGCATGGATAAGTGGATTAAATATTTTCCAAGGAATCACAATCTGGTGTCTGATTTTACAGCTAATTCTGCGTCTTTATGTTTGTGTCAACTACGTCTTGATGTGTAAGATTGTTAATTCAACTACTGAGGACTTAAAGGATAGATTCTACCCAAACTGACATTTGGACTTGTTGGATATTTGCCTTCACTTCCTGTCTATTGAAACCATTATCACTGGAACAGTAAGTGAGGGGAGCACTGGATAGCAGTAAAAACCTGACAGGTATTCTAATTCTATCCTATCAAAAAAAAGTTTTGCTTAGGCTTATACTTTGAATTAGATAAATCTGAATATTCTTACCTACTCTTCTCCATAAGCAAATACATCCCTGGGAGCCGTAATAGTGTGAAAAAAAGACATTATTTCCATTATGAAATGTGACAGTAGCCATAATTAGATACACATACAACAGTACTGGTACTTTCCTACTAGTAACATTAACGCCACATTATAAAGGTTTAGCAGTAGCAATTTTTATGATGCATCGACCAGTACTGAGCCATACGTAGTCACCTCACTCTCCTCCATCATTTATTTGTGGTGGTCAATAAATAAATAAAGTATTATTTTTACACAGAGCAGCATCAAGATATCAGGACATCAATGTCATAGATAATATGTAAATGTATATGCCTTGTTTATGTTTTTATGATTGCAAAGTATGTATTAATAAAATACACTCTTTATCAGCTTATTATAGACTATTCACAGCAACAGAAATGTTAAGAAATATAATAATAATGTTAATAATTGTTATAACAACAATACTTTGAAAAATATAATTGTTACATTTTTACAATGACATAGACCTAGATTTCTTGGGTCTAGGAAAATTGGCCCCCAAACTGCATAATATTTTATGGGAAACTAAAGGAAGAATGATATGATCTTTTCATATAGCTGAGAGATTGTGAGTGCCAGGCTTTAACCTTGCAGGTTTATAGAAAATTATGAAACTCCCTACCAGCTATCAACAAAGACAAAAAGTGAACTGGACTGAAAGAAATGTGGGAGTGGTAATGAATTTGATGTGGCATGTCTCCCAGCAATCAGGAAGCTTGTAAATAATAAAGTAAAGAAATAGAAAGTGATGTTCTCATAAATATATATCTGCAGGCTGCTGTGCCACTAGAAATTCTCCTGTCACTTTTGAATATTTCGCTCTGGGGATCTCTAGTTACAGAGTATCTTTTCATGATGAGCAGGTTGAACATACTAAGACAAGGAAGAGAACACATATTCCCAGAGTACTTATGCAACTTTATTTAAGTCTAATTTTCTGAGTTTTGTATGCAATTTAATAAATCTCACTTTTCTACAGATGTATGTCACCACATCTAAGTATGACTGCAAGTATGATTGCCTCTGGCCATTTCTACTGTTCAGGCACTTATGACATGATCTTCAGGCCTCTGCACAATTATAAGAGTTTAGATTGGTTGTTCCGCTAAGCTACCTTTGTCCACAAGTGAATTCTATAAAGATTGCTGTACGGCCAAATTATATTTTTTTTTTCTTTTTTATTTAACCCACATAGTAGTATATGGAATATCTACTGGGCTAGCTAAAAATAGCTAAACCCACCATAACTAGCAATGAACAGAATTTAAATTATTATATTTGATTTTTGAGAATGATTTCCATGAAATGCCATGATTTTGGCAACATGCATTGTAGACAAAGGGAAGATTTTAGGTGTTTTTTGATGGATTTCAAGGGCAGCATTTGACTTTAGTTGGCACCTGAGGGTTATAGAGTGCTATTCAACTATCCTGAACCTGTTCTTGTGCCAAAACAATAGCCTCTTATTAGCCTTACTATTTAACATTGTTTTCACAAAAATAAAAAAAGAGTAAAAAAGCTATTAAATGTAAAAAATAAAAATAGGACAGCATATACACAAAAAATTACAATACAAAGAACATTGATAACATTAACTAAATTAAGTAAACTACAATAAATAAAAGCACACACACACAATGACTCTCTAAATAAAGATGACAAAACGTTGAGATGTTTTTTAAGCATGTTTCATCTAAATTGGTCAATGGGTGGAATCCCACTTCACAAAATTTGGCTGATGGAGAAATCAATTTTGCACCCCTAATCACAGTTGTGCTTAGGATGGGGTGGAAATTCGTTCACCAGGATCTGGGAATAGTAATGACCCAGTGGGGACGTACAATTGTACCATGTATCAAACAATTTAAAGATCTACTTTACATGCTTTAGTCTCAACTCATTTGCTATACTGCCTGAGACTGTGACATGCATGCACAGTAGGAGCAGAGACAGCTGGGAGATTTTTAAAAAAAAGCCTATGCAATATCCAAAGGAGCGCACTTCTAATTGGAGCAGGAAGTATGAAACTTGGAAGTGCTGGTAGGGGAAGAGTGTTGGGCAAAATAATGAAAACGATCCTCAAAGCACAGTTCTCCTTTAAGCCCATTAAAGAAATATTAGAAGCTGAAAACTTATGAGGATTTGTAAAGACTGGCAATAACAATCACTTATGTGAGGTTCTTATATTTCAGTTTTGTAGATTGCCTACTTCTAGACAAGGACTGTTTTCCAGTTCTTTGCTTCTCATTTCATAAAATAAAGTCACGGTTTCACATTTATATGCAAAGCTCCACTCATTATTATTCATCTCCTTCATTCCATATGGAGCATGTTCTGTATATTTATCAAACATTTGTTCAGCCTTTAACAGACAGCTTGCTAATCACAATCCAACAGGATGAAAGGTAATTATCTCTTTTAATGGTTAAATTCTTGTAAGCTTTCTTTTTTGGATAAAGATTTAACATTTTATATTTCCAGCATCTTAGTATACATAATTACATCTGATGTCAATCTATCAACTTTAATACATTTAATCAGTTCATCAGCTGAAATGCTCAATTGTGTATCAAAATCCTCGTTAAATAAAAAATATACTGTCTCAGTAATTTAGACCCTCTATACTTTTAAAGAAAATGGAGGCTGACACTGTTGACATCAAATTCTGCAAATGCTAGTTACCCGGATGCCATACTGAACTTCTACCTTTAACATTTTGAGTTAATAATCCAGAACAAGTATGCAGTTTAGGAGTTCTGACTTTGACCTGCCTTTGCTGATTTGCATATTTGTTTCCAGCCAGTGACATAAAACTTATTAAATCCAGAAGGTCAGCATCTGGGACAAAGTGACAGGATCTCTGGAAAGAATATAAACTCCCCACCCACACACTTATAGTCACCCTAACTCGGATTCTCCATCTCTCCATTGCTCCACTGGAGCTGTTTGGAAATACTTATGATCTCCTCCCCATTCACCCAGGATTCAGTGCTCAGGCCTGAGCAGCAAACCCACAGGCCAACACACTGTCACTATTATTATGGAGGAGAGGAATTTATAAACCACATGCAAGCTTCAACTCCATCTGACATGGAGCTTACACAGTAGGTCTGATGGAGGAGTGGGGCATGAAGGAACCACAGCAAAGGTAGATATCGGTGGTGGGGAATGTTAACAAAAACCTGTAACTTATTCCTGAATGGGCCAAGTGGTAATCACTTTAATTTTAAAGTGTTTTTGTGTGTGTTCATATAAGCTTCTAGTGCACGGAAAGGAGTCAATCAGCGACATCTACACTGGAACTAGAACTGGAGCTAGAACTGTACCATTACATGGTTTGTTAAACATCTACCTGTACCAAGCCCTTTGGCTAAACACAAGTTTCATACAACAATCACAAAGTAGCACTTACCATGAATCAGAAACACTCACTTACTGTTTTCATTTACAAGCAAATCCTAAAACACTCCGGATAGGGAAACTACACCACAATTGAGCACAATGTAAAGTTGTTTTGTTAGAAAACAATAATTAAAAGAGGATATCAAAAATAAAAAAAATAAAAAACTTTTGTTAGCAAATTTATAAAACATTGGGTTATCTTCATTTAGAATATCTGTTTTTATTGTGATTTACAGAAATACCTATACTGAAAATGCAGAATAATATCACAGCAACTGCACAAATTATTTGCAAGCTATTAATTAAATTGGATTGGCAGAGCCTAATGTTGGATCACATCACAATGCCTGTAATGTCTATGATTTAGAAAAGGTAGGGATTCCCTGTAGTACCTACCAACATTTCTCTATTAGGACATATTATAAAAATGATCCCCAACCAGGGGCGGACTGACAACTCATGGGGCCCCCGGGCAATAGGGGATCATGGGGCCCCTGTGTCCTTGCCCAAAACTCAAAAAAGCCTATGAAAAAGGTTCCAGGGGCATCTCATGGGGCCCCCTACTGACCCTGGGCCCTCGGGCAGTGCCTGTGTTTCCAAATGGTCAGTCCGCCCCTGTCCCCAACTGAATGAAACTTTAAAGGTAAAAATACACAAATTATTAAAATAATTATATCAATATTTATTGTGAGAATAATCATAAAAGGAATAAAAAAGGTTTCACGCTGTGAAATATACATGCATATTTGTTGCACTACCACTGTAATAGATTCAATTTATAAAACTGTTACATAAAAACTTGGTGTGCAGAGACTATAAAAGAATAGCCAACACATTTCAGAGTCAGCTAGCTTCTTCTTCAGGGATAACTCTGTAGTCTGTACAATGTAATTTATGCCAAAAATAAAATCATATTTTTAGAACATACATATCATCATTGTATATATTGTTGTAATATTCATATGAGTAGGTAATGAGTATGTAATACTCACACAGAAATCAAGAAAGGATAAACAGAAACATAGCCGTGTCATAAAAACATAGCTTTCCACCATTCCTTTCTCAGCCCTCAAAGAAAGAGGGATGAATTCTCAGTGCATGTTGGTGAAATGATATATACTTTGTAGGAAAAGCATCGACACCCAATTCCAACAGGTCTGCGCTGAGAAATACCACCACCAGAAACCCCTCTGCAAACCAGGTTTTGAATTCCCTGTAATAAAAAAGATATAGATATTTAAAAGTCTAATAAATCTATAGCAACCTATGTTATTTACGTATATGTGAAGACAACAACCCTAATAAAATATGGCACTTTTTCTATGAAATGGATGGTATGGACAACAACTGCATTTTTCTACTTTCTTTTTCCAGGTTTTTCTGTACATATTACCAACAGCAACTGTGCTCTGCTTAATAACCCCCACTGTAACAACTTTAATCCTTTCAGATAAAGCTTTTATGTTATTTATAATGGTTTAGGGAAGTATACATTCATTGTGCTCTATCACTGAAATCGATCATTTTTTCCCATGTTGACCCTGTTATTATATATCACTTTGATTTCTATCTTTTATTTCTTTGTTTTCCAGGATATGCTTTAATTCAAGGCTGCAGAGAACAATTGGGTCACTGATGTGTTCTTGATCATTCCCTTGAACTTTCTTTTTTTAACAATACATTGTATACTTCAAACTCACTTAAAAATACTTCAACATTTTTAATTGAAAACAATATATTATATTTGGTACATACCGTAATTCCCTTTAAACAAGTATGCATGCATGCTTATCTCACTTCTATATTATGGTGTTGTTGATTAGGGACTGACTCAGTTGTTGCCAAAAGCAACCAATTAGATTTTTATCTTTTATTCTATAGAAAAATTAAATAAGAATTTTATTTTTAAAATTCCTGGTAATTTTCTTTACTCCACTTTTTTAATCAGCCTTTTATACTAAAGAGTTATTTTAGCAGTTTTTAAAAGTCTGAGTTTAAATTTGTTTACAATAGATTAGGAGCTGAAAAGTAACTGGTGCCATCTCAGATGATTGTTTAATGGTAATAAAGCTAATGTTAAGTGTTGCACTGCTGCAAAACATTACAACATAAAAAACATAACATGCGGTCCAAAAACACATATGTGAAGCTACAATGTAAAAGTCCAAAAAGAAGAAAACGTAGGAAAAAGACTCTTCAGCAAATCTGGATGGAAAGAGCCATATTTCTACTGGAGAGTGGGCCCGCAATCCCGGTGCTGTACGTCTTTAAATGGTGTGCACCATCACGGTGAACATATAGTATAGGTGGACCCTTACCTTCTTGTATGGACCCGTATAAGAAACAGGTCAACCAGGTATCTCCCCTCCTAACGGGGGCAAAACAAAGATCTCTCTTCTATGGATAATCCTCCCCTCATATATGGCCACTTTATCCTCTAAAAGGACCTTTTGGCGGTAAAACTGACTCTGTGGTTGGAAATCAACAACCATATAAAGTGACCATAGTGCAGCACGTTTGTTAAAACCTCATTAAAGTTTATTAAAACACACCCACATGGTAACAGTAATAAAAACCGCAGTGTGATAATACTGGTGAAGCTGTACAATACACTGAGCAGTGTCTCCTACTGTGCTAACAGCGCTCTGGCTCTGAAATCACCTGGCTCCTCCCCACACATATCGTCACGCATCACATAACTTCAGGGGTAGCTAGGTGAAATGCGCAGGTAGTATAAATAGCCGGCAGCTTCCTATGATTATCTCCCATCATGACAGCTGGGGAAAAAAAGAAATTTCCAACAAGAAGCCATCTAGTGGCCAAAAATAGGAAGCACCTCCTACTAGCATATCTATAAGGATCAGCAAAAAACTATGTCAGGAAATGGACACAGGAATACCTAAAAATATGCATGAATAAACATGCACCTGAGGCTAACTGAAAAGGGGGCATAAATAAATACTAAGGACAGAATAAATGGAAAAAAATGGAAATAAAGATGAGGAAAAGGGTATGGAAAAAAGGGGAATTGTAGCCCCCTACAATAATATAAAAATCACTAAGAGAAATATGATATTGGGAAGGTCACCCCCAAAACTAAGGACTTTAGTAATTACCAATAAAACAATTAGTGTCAAAATCAACATTTAATCCTTTCGTTACAAAGGTCTGAAGTTCATAAATCCAGCGAGACTCTTTTTGACTGAGGACTCTCATTTTATGGCTACCTCGTCAATGTCTATTATAAGCTTCCACCCCCCAGAATTGGAGCCCTGTGGGGTCTTAATTGTAGTATCTAAGGAAATGTTTGGACAGCCAGTGCTTGGTGGATCCTTTATTAATATTCTGAATATGTTCCTGAATTCTAATTTTTTAATGATCTCTTGGTTCTCCCTACATATTATTTATGACATGGGCACTGAAGTATGTGTACAATCCCCGCAGTGTAGGGGGTTGTGAGGGGGTTTTATACATATATATACTTATATAGCTTTATATATTTTTCATATGTGATGAACACACATGTTACGTGTTTGCAGCAGCATGTATATCTTTATACATATTTTTGTGTGTTATATTATTGCTTTATTTGGCGGTACTTGTTTAATGGTAATAAGTTACAATATTCAGTGATACAACTTTTTCTTGAGAATTTTTGTGACTATGTAGTACATATTTATATATTTTTAGGTTGCACAATTGGGTAATGTAGTATTTTTCTGGGATTTGGAATAGTCAATTTCTGACAGGTTGGGAGATGCTACTTTGGGTGACCCGCGCATAAGGACTACATTCAGCATTCATAGCAGCAGGCATCTGAACAGTATTCCTGATAAGAAATTAAGGACTTAGCATAGTGCCTTACAGTGAAATTTTGGTTGAACTACATTTCTGATTTCCCCTTGGTTGGTGTAAATCTTAGGTGGGCTTTTTGTCCAGAAACAGTGAACCAGGATCAATTGAAATTACTATCTAATTAGCTTAATTTGATATAAAGTATTTGGTATATGTAGCAGGTAAAAGCATAATCCTCCTAGCAATGCTATTACTAGGTTGCAACTAGAGGGAGCTCTAATAATTTGCAGTGTGACTTCAGTAGACTATCAATCAACAAGCTCACTTGAATGAGCAAGTGAGCAACTTGTGTTTTTTTTCTCCTCTTGATACAGGTTAGTCACACTTGGTTTATGCTATTTTGTTCAGTTTTGTCTTTGTTCTGACATTCACTTTCTCTGTTTTGTATTCTATATGTTAGTAATGCTAACTCTCTAACACAAATTGATACGCTTTTCCATGTGGTCTGCACTGCCACTATAAAGAAATTAATTATCTGTATAATGTAATCCATTTCTGTTTGTCACATTAAACTCGGAATGAGCAAGTGAGCAACATGTGTTTTCTGTTCTCCTCTTGATACAGATACTGCAAGCTGTATCTTTGTCAATCCTCACACTGAGATCACCGATAATCCTGTAACATATTCCTTTGTTCTAACAGTTTTGGTCAGGGCTCACATACACCATGCTTCCTACAGGAGTGTGATATGTGAGATTTCTATTGAGAGCAGTCTGAAATCTGTTCCATGTAAGTAGTAAGCAGTAAAATAAGCATATTACTGTTCTTTTTATGGGTTTTTGGAATCTGAGGAAAAAACCACTTAGAGGAGATGCAGGTATGTCAATTAAATAGTTTAGAATAAAGAGGATGAATCAAGTTAAGCTTGTGTTCCTGCTTTGATAATAGGCATTTGTTTTCATTTGCTTCTTTCTCTGATCTACACACATAGGTAGATCTTTTGCTATCATCTGTGGAGAGAGGAGTGCCTTCCAGAAGAACAACCATCTCTGCAGCACTCCACCAATCAGGCCTGAAAGTAGATTGGCCAGACGGAAGCCACTCCTCAGTAAAAGGCAAATGGCAGCTCGCCTGGAGTTTGCCAAAAGGCACCTGAGGGACTGTCAGACAATGAGAAACAAAACTCTCTGGTCTGACGAAACAAAGATTGGACTCTTTGGCCTGAATGCCAAGCGTCATGTCTGGAGGAAACCAGGTACCACTCACCGCCAGGCCAATACCATCCCTACAGTGAAGCATGGTTGTGGCAGCATCATGCTGTGGGGGTGTTCTTCAGCGGCAGGAACTTGGAGACTAGTCAGGAATGAAGGAAAGATGAATGTAGCAATGTACAGAGACATCCTTGATGAAAACCTGTTCCAGAGTGCTCTGGACCAGGGGCAGACTGACCATTTGGAAACTCGGGCACTGCCCGAGGGCCCGGGGTCAGTAGGGGGCCCCATGAGATGCCCCTAGTACCTTTTTCATAGGCTTTTTTGAGTTTTGGCAAGGACACAGGGGCCCCATGATCCCCTATTGCTCGGGAGCCCCATGAGTTGTCAGTCCGCCCCTGCTCTGGACCTTAGACTAGAGCGATGGTTCATCTTTCAACAGGGCAACGACTCTAAGCACACAGCCCACATAACAAAGGGGTGGTTGCGGGCCAACTCTGTGAATGTCCTGGAGTGGCCTAGCTACAGCCCAGACTTGAACTTGATTGAACATCTGAAAATGGCTATGCACCGACACTCTCCATCCAACCTGATGGAGCTTGAGAGGTACTGCAAAGAAGAATGGGAGAAATTGCCCAAAAATAGGTGTGCCAAGCTTGTAGCATCATACTCAAAACGACTTGAGGCTGTAATTGATGCTAAAGGTGCTTCAACAAAGTATCGAGCAAAGGCTGTGAATACTTACGTACATGTGGGGTTTTTTTTCATATTTTATTTTTAATAAATTGCAAAGATTTCAAAACAAACTTCTTTCATGTTGTCATTATGGGGTATTGTTTGTAGAATGTTGAGGTAAAAAAGGAATTGAATCCATTTTGCAATAAAGTGAAGCAACACTCTATAGATATGAGAAAGGGAACAAAATGGGGCGCCAGCCTAAGTGCAGTATTAAAAGACAAGTTTATTAAGATTAGCCAAATTACTACTCACAACTGAACTAAGTATATGGGCATTTTCGAGTCCCATAAGGATATACAGTATGCAGGAGCTGGTGTGAGTCCACTGGAGCTCAGCCACAGAGGATCGGATGTGAACGTGGGCAGTCAGCTAAGGACGCCATAACTACCATGGAATGCACGGAAGACCGAACCAGAGGCAATATCCAATGGGAACAGAGGATGAGTAAGGTGATGCGTTTCAAAGCTTCTGCTTTTTCTTCAGACTCGATAGGATGGCACAGTTGTCGCTCTTTATAAGGAATCGTGTAAGGAAAGAGGGAAGGAAAGGGGGATGATATCAAATATACAACTGGAGAAATGCACATAACAGATGAAACAACATATACTGTGTATATATATATATATATATCTATATATATATATATATATATATATATATAAAATATTTTTTTTTTTTATTAATATATATATTTCTACTCGTATATAATACAATATTATGATACATACAAATTCTAATGTAAATTACGATTAATCCGTGGATTGCATATATAAAATTCCTGGAATGCATATGAAAATTAAAAATTAATATAAATAATAATAATGGGTAAGTAATAACAATATTAGTATTTCTACTAAGAGATTTTAATGCTAATTCTTCTCGACTTGAAAGATTGGATGTAAAGTATTGGAATTTCGAAGCTCACATCTCAGTGAGCTCACTAAAAAGCACCTGATAAAAGGCATCTAAATAGGGTCCTTTTGCTTGAGTAGGGTGAAAATCTGACTTATGTCTAAATTGAGTGTGTTTAACAGGGGGTGTTGTACATGGATATTGTTACAAAAAAACAGCTTCATCTTCTTCACTAGTGTTCCATAGATCACTTAGATAGATCCCTGATAACAGATTCCTCCAGAGATACCTCTATTTCCGGGGAGGGGTTTTCAGACTCCAAAACTGGATCTTTAGTAGCTTGGATATTATAATAGCTTTTGAAGGTGAGATTGCGGATGAATTTATTGAGATCCTTGAACATGGTAAAAGAATTGGGTAAAATGGTAGGTGCAAAATTAAGACCTCGTTTTAACAATGTGGTTTCCTCTTCTGAAAGAGTGTGCGAAGATAAATTGAAGATCTGTTATCGTTTACGTAGTTTTAAGGGAGATGTTTCTATGTTTGCCCCCTCTCCTGTGACTTTTCCTTTAGTTGGACTGGATCGGGGGCCCAGGACTAATAAAGGGGATTCATTACATTTAGGTCATGATTATTATTATTATTATTATACAGTATTTATAAAGCGCCGATAGTTCACTCAGCGCTGTACATTACAAAGGGGGACAGAACATGTGACAGAACAATACCAATACAATGCAAAACATGAGGGGATCGAGGGCCCTGATCTTTCGAGCTTACAATCTAGAAGGGATGGGATAGTGGTACAGGAGGAGATAGCTGTGGGGGATGGAGTGGTAGGAAGAGTGGAGGAGGTCAGCTTGTAGTCTAACAGAATTCATGTAATTATTGTATTAACACATCGACAGCATAGCTAATAGAGTGTTCAGGCATTTATATGTACATTTTTGAGAATCCACCTTTAATTCTATATCATATTTATTTATACATGTATCATATATATATATATATGAGTACTTTACTTTTTTACAAGTGTAGTTTTTTCTATTTTTAAGTCCCATACCTACCATAATATTGATTTATATACCCATAGAGATATATTGAGAGTTTATATATCCCCCTTATCTTCCCTCTTTCCTTATGTGATTCCTTATAAAGAGCGACAACTGTGCTATCCTATCAGGTCTGAAGAAAAAGTGGAAGCTTTGAAACATGTCACCTGATTCATAATCACATTCCCATTGGATATTGCCTCTGGTCCGGTCTTCCGTGTGTTCCACGGTGGTTACTGCGTCCTTAGCTGACGGCCCATGTTCACATCCGATCCTCTGTGCCTGAGCTCCAGTGGACTCACACCGGCTCCTGCATATATTCTTCTGGGACTCGAAAATGCCCATATACCTACCTCAGTTGTGAGTAGTAATTTGGCTAATCTTAATAAACGTGTCTTTTAATACTGCACTTAGGCTGGCACCCCCTTTTGTTCCCTTTGTTATACTCACTGTGGAGCCTAAAGGGTTAATTCTCCTCACTGTGTAAAAAGGATGTTTAATCCTGTCTTCTCTTATCCACCCCTTCTTCCACAGTCCCCAATCCATCTGCTGATAGCACAGAGCCCGGGAGGCAAGCTGTACACGCTCTGTTTGGTGAGTATTGCTAGAGAGTTTTTTTTTCCTTGAGAGTGCGTGTGATCAGTACAGGGTCAATCAGCACTGTCCAGACAGAGGTCAGGGGTTACGCAGCCTCATAGGACAATCAGGAGAGAATGACAACTCCTTCTAGAAGCTGTAACTAGTGCTCTGCTGGACACTGATAGAAGTCACAAGATGCTCTAACTGCTGATGAGAAAAGTGAATGAAGGGTCCTGGGTTTAGTAACACTTTAATTGGCTGTACGTTGTAACAAAGAGAGTTATCTGTCAGTGGAACTTATTCAATACCTGTACTCATACTTGATGAATTTGCTCAGTTATTTTGAGATTTATTGACCTGCAGACTTAAAAAGGAGCTTCATTCATATTTGCAGCTGCTGACTTTTAATAAACAGGCATCCACCTGTCCCAGGATCCAGTGCTGTGCTCCCCCGAGCTGATTTCTCCACCTGTCTTTGGTCTCCTGCATCGTAATTGTGGGCACTTGGTTGTGACAGCTTGCAGCTTCACAGCTGGGTATCCACTGTGCATGCAACACATATGCATTGTGAATGGTCCCACAGTTTTCTGAGACCTGTGATGTGTCCTAGAAGACTATGGGGAGAGAGGGGGGTAAAAACATCCACTCAGATTACCTAGGCGGCCAGACCGGAGGTGGGACTGGGTACTTGTCAAAACCAGGTACCCACTCGCTCCCCCCCCCCCCAAAAAAAGTGCCAATTCTTAAAGAGGAGCGGGGGAGGAGGCCTTAAAGCAGAACTTCCCCTTTTGGGTGAAGCTCCTCTTTTATGTTTCCATGATTTATGTACATTTAAACACTCTATTGAAGGCTCACTTTTTAACATTCTTTATGAAGACAACTTAAAAAAATATAATCGCATTTAGTACTAACAGAGTAAGCAACAACACAGTATCCACAAAACAAAATTCAAATCTTTATTTATCATCAACATTTATTATTTATACCTTGAACTGGCAGAGAGCATTCATGTCATGACATTTATGCTTTTATACAATACATGTTCACAATGCTAGGTTGTAAACACTTGTTTAATTACCAGAACCCCAGTGCAAAATTTGCTACAGGGGTTGCCTCAGCTCATGTCTAAGGAAGCCCGGAGCCATTCATTTCAGTTGAGGATGACAAACCCTGTTGTGTCATGTTAAGAACAGTAGACAATAGCAGGACTCGCTACAAGCCAGGATATATATCATACAGCAGCACATAATTATATATGTGTTACAGGGAACCACGCCTTAATGGTATAGATATTAAAAGATACTGAGATACTGTATATGTCACACTGAAGAGCATTTTTTACCATTATTATTGTATATATGTTAGTAAGTGCATCTAAACGTTTACTAGGGATAAGCAATCAATTTGTGAATTTATGGCAAATTAATTGGATTTCTTAACAACAAGGTCAGCTGATAATGAAGGTTCAACTATCTGCATTCAGCGTCACAAATGATATAATATTGGAAGCGTTTTTGTGAGATTGGAGGCCTCTCTATTATTTCTAGCATCTCCTCTATCACACATTTGACATGCTGGATAGATCTAAAGCACAAGCAACCCTGTTAAATACAACAAGCAGGAGCCATGCTGTCATCAGGATGGTTCAGGAACCACGGCAGTGCCAGGTGAACTCTCATTGCACCTCACAAAGGGAAATGCACTTTAACAGAAGTATTTGGCAGACTCTGGCTGGCAAAATGAAGGGCAACATGCAAAAAATACACTTATTCAATTACAAGATTATTATAAACTGTTAACACTTAAGTGTTACTAAACCCACAACAGTAATATCAGTCTGTATTTGCAGTATAGCATGCTTGTGATACTCACTGTGAAACCGAAGGGGTTATTTTTGCACATTGTGTAAAAACGCTGTTTGATCCTGACCTCTCTGATCCTTTCCTTCCTCCAGTGTCCCCCTCTTATCTTCTGTGTGGAGACACTCTGCACATGCTAATTTTGGTATGTATTGCTAGAGAGGTGTTTTTTTTCTTGGGAGAGTGCATGTGATCAGCTCAGGGCCAATCAGCACTGTCCAGACAGAGGTCATGGGTTCTGCATCCTCCTAGAGCAAAATAAAAACTCCTCCTACAAGCTCTAACAAGTGCTCTGCTGGACACTGATAGAAGACTTAAGACTGCTCTAACTGCTGATGAGAAAAGGTATTTAGCGGTTTATATTTACTAAAATAATTGCACTTCCATATTCTGTACTGTTGGAGACCAGATATAGGGAACACTTTAAAATGCATTTTTTTTGCATTTTGTCCATTTATCAGCACATAATAAAAAATCTGAGCAGGGTATTTACCAAAATAATATGGCAAACTGGCAAATACAAAAGGTATATTTCCCTAAAATAACATGTAAATATTTTTAGATAAGCAAGAGAGTTGTAAGCAAGTTTGGTTACTTGACTAGGCATTGATGATCCACAGTCATGAAGGGATTCAGGCCCAAGACCTAAACAAATTAGCCATGCATGGCCAAATCAGATGCAGGCACTATTTGGGTAGCTACTGGAGCCAGCTGTCAGATCACAATAGCCAGCAAAGGAAATTTGTCCATCTGTGCTGTTTAGTTTGGATGGAGGAATCTGTTAGATTTTTTTTTGTTCAGCCTACAGGCCAACAAGTGTATTTCCGGTTTATCCACCTCCTGGTCTTTAACCTGCTGGTGAGGGAATATCATACTGCTGCACACACCTGCCCTCAATTAACAGTGCTTCAATGGAGGTCAGTGCATTCAGTCTGTGTCTGATCAATGGTGTTTGCATGCTGGCTACACAATGATTCCGAATGATGTTGGTTATGACTACCTACAAATTCTGCTCCCACCTGCTGCCTGCCCTGACCTTCTGCCACTTTTTAGATTTTATCATCTGTTGCCTGCTTTGACCTCTAATCCCACCCCAAGTTTTCGTATTGTGTTTAATTTCACCTACAGTAGGTTGTCATCCTTCAGTGATACAGAGAATCCACAATACTTTATGATCCTCTGGCACCAAAGAGAGATTTTCAACACTGCCAAAGAAGCATTGTCAGTGCTACGTTTGCTCATAACCCAATTGTCGAAAATGGTGAGGAAGATAGTGACAGCATTTTCCTGTTTTCTAAACATTGCAAGAGGCCCATCACCAAAGAGCGCCACCTCATACTAGCATCTTCTCAGTCTTCTTTGTTATAGGGAGATCTTAGGGAACCATATGACTGTAAGAATTCAGTAGGGTCAGCAGGGGGCCCCATGAGATGCCCCTGGTACCTTTTTCATAGGCTTTTTTGAGTTTGGGCAAGGACACAGAGGCCCCATGATCCCCTATTGCCCGGAGGCCCAGGGGCAGACTGACCATTTGGAAACTCGGGCACTGCCCGAGGGCCCGGGGTCAGTAGGGGGCCCCATGAGATGCCCCATGAAATGCCTCGGTACCTTTTTCATAGGCTTTTTTGAGTTTAGGATCCCCTATTGCCCGGGGGCCTCATGAGTTGTCAATCCGCCCCTGCGGGGGCCCCATGAGTTGTCAGCCCGCCCCTGCGTCGCGCACAAGGCCACCCTCATGAAGTCTGTTTCTGATTGTTTGGTCAGAGTCATCCACACCAGTGACGTGCTGGAGGTCATTTTGTAGGGCTCAGGTAGTGCTCATCCTGTTCCTCCTTGCACAAAAGAGCAGATACCGGTCCTGCTGATGGGTTAAGGACCTTCTATGGTCCTGTCCAGCTCTCCTAGAGTAATTGCCTTTCTCCAACATGCGCTTGAGACTGTGCTGGCAGACACGGCAAACCTTCTGGCAATGGCATGTATTGATGTGCCATCCTGGAGGGGTTGGACTGCTTGTGCAACCCGTGTAGGGTCCAGGTATCAGCTCACGCTACCAGTAGTGACACTGACTCTAGCGAAATGCAAAACTAGTGAAAAACAGTCAGAAAATATGAGAAGGGAAAAAAATGTCAGTGATATAAAAAATAGCATAGCGCTTCTAAATAATATAAATATAAACACTTAAATAAAACACTCAATAACGTGCCAAAAAACAAAGTGCCTCAGTCACCTATGTGACTAGTGAAAGTGATGACAATATTATAAATAAACATATAATCATGTGACAAATGAATATCGTGCTAAGGTCACCTAAGTGACCTATACAAGTGACATAAACAAACAGTAAAAATAAGGACCCTTAAATATGGGAATACAAACAAAAACGTGATAGCGCCACTTCAAATCACATAAAAACACTCTGAACACTCTGATAGTCCATATATGAATTAATAGGTGATTCATATATACATGCAACGTGCAAATAGTGCTTAATCTGTGAAAGTGTCAGCACACTTCATCCACTCCAGCTGCAGTGCCTCCTCACCTCCTTTCTGCGACCCCAAAGGGCCAGAAAGCCTTCAGGATCACCTTGGATCCTTCTCAATACCGGCTGATATCACTCCACCTCCAGTATCTCTCCACTATGACCTCCAGGTCCCTCTGATAAGGTGTTCTGCAGAATATGTATCTCACCACGCTGTTCTTACTTTTTTAGAGACCTAGAAACATGGAACCTCCAGTATCTCTCCACTATGACCTCCAGGTCCCTCTGATAAGGTGTTCTGCAGAATATGTATCTCACCACACTGTTCTTACTTTTTTAGAGACCTAGAAACATGGAACCTCCAGTATCTCTCCACTATGACCTCCAGGTCCCTCTGATAAGGTGTTCTGCAGAATATGTATCTCACCACACTGTTCTTACTTTTTAGAGACCTAGAAACATGGAACCTCCAGTCAACCTATGTGTGAGCTTATATGGTTGTGCACATAGCGTCTTTCTTTTCTGAAGGTCACGGCAATTAACTAATATTATCCCAATGACTAACATGATCATTTAAATCCCTCCTCCTGCATTCTGAAATGTGGTTGGATTGTCTGTCAGCTGACCCTAGAGGAAGGAATGTAGTGAAATTAGTGTGGGGGTCAATTTACTAAAGGGGAATAGGTTGTTTACTTTGCAAGGGAATGTTTACTTTTCAATGAAATCTTCCATTAGTTTTGTTAATGTGGTGAAGCTCTGCTTACTTTTTTGATTGAGTATTATTTACCGTGTGAATTTTTTAATGCCTTTAATAAGCTAATAGAAAATTCCCTTGCAATGGGAAAATTTGCTTCCAAAGTGAACAGCCTATTTGCCTTTAGTAAATCAACCCCATATTCTCAATTTGAAAAAAAGATAAAGTGGTTGAAAACCTTACATTTGCCCAGTGAAGTGACTAGCATCAGGTGATACATAGGGATGAAAAAAATCCTCTTACATACGTTATACCTGTTTATCTGCAGCCATCTCTAGATCATTCTAAAAACACACAGATCAAAGAATTACGTCTCAGCAACAGCAGCAGTGGTCAGGGGTCTGAAGTCTCACAATACAGATCTCAGTGAGGGGAGATCTGAGCCCTGATAGGGACCCCCCCTTCCTTCACACAGTAGCTTAAACTTCAGTTGTGGTAGAAAGCTATTAACTGGCGACAGAAGCAAAACAATACAGTATAATAAAATAATATTAGCTGGAATTGGTTTTCCAAGCAAAGTGGATCCAACAAATCTGTCAAGACATGCATTTCACCTCAACAGATCATTAGCTCAGCAAAACAAATCTTCTTTAAACAAGGTAATCATCCTACTTTAGTACAAGCATATAGTGTATACTCGGAATAGATGTGTCTTAGAGCAAGTCTATTGCACTCACAAAAAAATAAAGGTTTTGGGACTGATTACGTTAAAGCTGAATACCAGGCAAACTGAAACATATGCACTTGAAATACATGTATGTGACCTGTTGAAAAATTTGCCCCAACTTCCTGTTCTGATGACAACTGTAAAATATTGTATTTTTCATAACTTTCTGACCTGTTGACAATGGTCACTGGAACACATAGAAAATGAGTGAATATCCCTAGTGGGGACACAAAGGAAATTCCCCACACTTTGAGGAGATCTACTTCCACTTCCTGTTGTATCCCTCAAACAGGAAATGAGGAAAATCTCCCCAATGAGGACATGACACCAGTAAGAACCTAACAGTTTTGGCTTTAGATATACTTTAACATTTTTGTCATTCGGTGATTATTTTCTTCTGGCTTGATTCCTGCTTCAAACCTTTTTACAAAGGGCAAATACATTTACCTTTCAGAAATAGGATTACATTGCTGATCCATGTAAATATCCTCAAGTATTTTTGCTGCATACTGTTATAGGGGAACGTCTGGCTTTATGTAGAGATTTTGGAAACTCCTGGGGAGAAACAAATTATTACAGGAGCATAATGAAAATCCATAGCAAAGCAAGAACAGAAATCTTAGCACAGTGCAGACAATGGGGTACAGGTACCAAGATTGAGACAAACAAGCAGAAGTACTGTATATTACTTTGACAGCTAATGGAGAAATGCTGGGATATAAGGCCTGACGGTGTCTGGTCTTCACTGAGGCTGTTGGAACTATTGATGGACATGGGTCAGGGAAACTTTCAGTATGTGACCCATGAGATTGTCTAGCTTGACCACAACAGAAATATAGAGTGGTAGTACATACAACAGACAGGAACATGAGTCATAGATAACATGGATGGGCAAACAGGATCAGGAGCTAAACAAAATAAGGGGAAGAAAGCATAATAATTCTTCACTCTCCAGAGCACTACACATGTCACAAGCAATAGAAGTGGTTTCAGCAATGACAACCATAAAAACAATTATGGTGGTAGGTGAGTAGACAACACCAAAATAAACAAACTCACCTGATTGAGATGTAAGATTGGGACACTGATGATGGTGACATGGATGATGATAGTATAGCTAAGACTTAGAAAATGCTTCAGAATCTGGAACAGTGGGAGACGTTTGATGAGAGTGTAGAGGAAGAAGTGCAGACATGGCAAATCACAGAAAAATGACATGGAGACATCTGAAGTAAATGTCTCTAGCACTACTCCCGCTGCCATATCTCACTGTTCACATTGAAGAGTGTGGGGTGCCACAAAATTTACATGATGGTAATGCAACCCTGGTCAAGAACCTTTTTTCTTCTGCTTTGCAAATGACAGCTTTGTCATCCCCTGCAATGTTTATGGGTACAACTTGTGACATACCCAATCAGGACAGGGGATTTTGGAGGAGACTTGAGGCTACTCACTGATTATGGCCCATGGAGAGAGCAGATCATTCTCTAATGATGGAAAACA
The DNA here is from genome assembly GCF_062004578.1 of Staurois parvus. Lineage (NCBI taxonomy): Eukaryota > Metazoa > Chordata > Amphibia > Anura > Ranidae > Staurois > Staurois parvus. The sequence continues at coordinate 5,505,678 of NW_028317953.1, forward strand.
ACGTGATGAACGCTGAGAGCGAGGCTTGGATTCATTCTCTGAGTAAAGACAATACAGCCTCCCTTTTGGAGTGAATGGAAAGGTGTAATATTAACAATATACAGGTTAATGGTCAGAGAAAATATGGAGCCTTCCTGCAGACTGGGTTGGAGAACCTCCTCCACTTGGGACATAAATATTTATCAACAATCTCCCTCAAGAAATTTATGAAGATAGATGAATTCCACTTTTTCAGACTGTTGAAATATTGTATGAGTTTTTTCTTATGATGCACAGATTATACAAGTGAAAGCAAACACCTGAAAGACAGCATGTGTAACGTACTTTGTGTATTTAGAGGTGGGATTGTTGCCGGGCTGTCTGCGGTTATTAATCAAAGCCTTGTCTGGGTGCTTGGCTGTTGATTAGCTTTTTGTTAACTAGATCACTGTTAGCTGTTTGCTGTACTGTTTACCATTTGCACTATTTAGGATAATGTGATCAATGTGTAATATTTGTTTTATTGGTCATGTGGGGACTGCCCCTATTTATGAGTTTATAAAAACCTGCATTTCTGTTGAATAAAAAGTTCCAGTTTGCATCTAAGCTTGTGCGGTCTAGTCATGGGTGCAATGCCCAGCTATCCTACCTTGCTCCTGTGTTCCAGCGGTGAAGAAGCAGTTCTCTGATGGAATCATCCAATCGGGGTGACAGGCGGTCCATCACACAACCTAAGTTATGGTGGTTTCTTCTATTATCCAACATCTTAACCACATTAGATAAAGCAAGCAAGCTTCTCCTCCTGAGGAATGAGCTAAACTTCAACTCCAACAGGAGAAGCAAAAAATACATACTATTCTTTTTTCTCCAACATCTGCTAGATTCTACTATTGCCAGTCCTCCATCAGATAATATCTGCAAAGAAGGGAAAAGTATGCATGATACAACTCAGATTTCTTCATATGGTTATCTGGCAAAGAAGCTGGTGCTGCATCTGATGTGTTATTTGGTAGATCTTTATTCTTTGCCAACTTATGGAATGTGCTGATGTAACTTTGAAAATTCCCCAACCACCAAGGCTGTTGATGGACAACCACTTATCAAAAAAGGCCAAAGACCTTGGATCTCTCAGTATATGGAGCTTTGTCCATGGCCTATACATAGTACATATCATTCACAGATCATTGCACTAGTTTTTACTACTGAGAAATTTGCATCCAGAGACTCATTGATAAATCATGGGAAACTGTCACGATCACAGGTCTGGCTTGGAGGCTAGTGGCTATAGCAGTGAAAAAGCTCACACGGAAACCAGCAGCATAAATACACAAGCAGATTCCCCTGGCAGGTGATGTGGGCTCACCCGAGACCTAAATGGTTTTCACTAGAGCTCCCGATGGCGGAGAAGTGTTTCGCTGCATGCTCGTGTCAGGTCGTGGTCCTCAGGATCACCAAACCAGGAGGTGGGAAAGCCAGGGCGTGGTAGCAGATGTAGAAGGGATCAAGTAGTAAGTAAACAAAACAAAACAAAGGTTTGTAATAAGTGTTTGCAGGTTGGAATCAAGCAGAAGCATAATCGAGGAACAAGGAAAAGGTTGGTAACAAATGGTTGCATGTTGGAATCAAGTGGAAGATTAGTCAAGGAACAAGCCAAAGGTCGGTAGTGAAAGATAATGAAGAAACAGGCAGCAGCAGGAGCATAGGTGCAAGATATTGGGTGGAGAAAAACAACATAATCTAGCAAAAATTAAGTGCAAAGGCATAGATTAAATATGAAGTTCATCGGAAGAGCAAGGAGTTCAAGGTTTACTAGAAACAAGATAGAAAGTAAATGTAGCACCCTCCTAGTTAGGCTGCTAGTTACGCTAGGTAAATTTAGTTCCTGTAGCTCTCCTGTAATCAGTTGGGTGGCTTGTGATTATTTTGGGCTGTTCTGTGTCACTGGTTGTAGGTTTCACTGCTTCCCTTGCCTTCTGGAGAGTTCTAGAATGTACTTGGTTAGGAGAATCAAATAGGTAACCTGAATACTGTATGTGGTCCCAGCCAATCCCTGGGGGGGAGCTACCCCGTAAGTGGCTAGGGGAATTCATACATAGTCTGAGGCCTGGGGCAGTGGGGTTCTTGTCCAGAAGAAGATCCCAGTCCAGCTGCATGCCTACAATTGGGGGGCCTTCTCTAGTGTTCTTTGAGGTCCGAGCTGTATTAGAGATGGGAGGCCTATTCTAATACATTCTGCTGGAACTGACCGAGGGATTCCCCTGCAGAGCTGGTCTGGAGTTATCACAGGGGAAGTGTCTGGCTGTTCTGTCTCTCCAATATAAGCATTGAAAGTGTGATCTCTGTAACTTACAGTTGTGATGAGATAGCGATAACTCCAATCTTAGCTGAATAACACAGGTAGCGACTCGATCGTATGACACCTTGTAGATCTTGTGAAGTTTATTCCATAAACTGAGAGACTCTTACAACAATGAACATCTGATAGGTCAAAAGATCATAATGTGATCTGCTTCATGACATGAGGCTAGAAGCTGAAATGCCTTACTGGGAAAAGGGTGGGGCTATCTATACAGCAAGAACTAAACCAGAGGAAAGGGAGGAGCAGAGACAAAATACAAGAACACTTAAAGGCATATGACAGTCATGTGAAACATGACACTGGCTGATATTGGAAAGAGGCATTCCAGTAATCATGGACATTTGTGAGTACCAAACTGTGTGAGAGATCCTGATATCTGTGTACTGTTGATATCCCTCATGAGACAGTCCCCTCTCTTGATCTAAATTTGTGGCATTTCCTATGGTGTCCCAGTGTGGCTCAGGTACATAGTTGCTGCTACAAAGTGTTAGTAAGCTTTAAGAGTAAGACGCTTAAGAAGAGTCCTCATGTTACTGTTTTTTTGTGCTACTGAAGTACCCACATCTTCCTTATACCGTATCCAAGTTCAACGTTAATAAAGCATAAAAAAAAGGATACACTAGAGCCACTAGATACACTGAGCCATAAGAGAGACAGAGACGGTATGCTTGGCTGCCAATACACTGGTTTGGGAAAATAACCTCGTGACTATATAGTGGGCCCTTTTGCGTGTGACTGCTACATACTTTTGTCCAAGGGATCAGGCAGGGAGCTGTCCAGCATCTCAAGTGGCTCAGCAAGAAGAGCTACTGCCAGACACAGCAGAGTTCCTTGGTTCAGATTCAGGTCCTGACAGACACCTTAGGGAAAAATATCATATGGATGTTGAACTTATGTCCTGTCTCCAACAGTAAATCGCTAGCTGATTTGATAAGCAACATAGTCGCTATAATTGTCATTGGCTTGTGAAAAGATTTCTTAGATGGTATACAGGTCTGAAGGAAGTAAAGGCCCTGACCAGGAGACTAAGCTAACAGTTACATAGATCCTACACCACAAAACTAGAAACCATGTATGGGACTACTTGACACAAGCTGATCTGTAACCTTTCAACCAGATGGAATTCCCTTCTCTGCTCGATCCAACACCTACAGTAGCAGAGCAAAGTTGTTACTGAGTTCCAGATGGAGAAAATCAAGGAGTGTGCGTTTATCTAGCTCTTCCAATAAAAACTCATGACGACCTGGGTTCCTTCTAAGAGGCCCCAGATATAGTAGTAACAATGAATGAGAAATTAACCAATGTCAAGAAATGTGGTGATAAATCAGATGAACTAAACCCTCCTATCATTTATAGCCATGAAAAGAGCCATATTATTATTATACAGGATTTACTGTATATAGTGCCAACAGTTTGCATAGCGCTTTACAACATGAGAGAAAGCAGTACAGTTCTAATACAATTCAATACAGGAGGAATCAGAGGGCCCTTCTCGTTAGAGCTTACAATCTAAGCCTTTGTTTGTTCTGCAGTTGCCATGGTACTACATATGTGATTAGTTATGACACCAGAAATTTGATTGTTTGACAGTTTGCTTGAAAGTACAAGCAAATGTGACAGTTATTATTCCTGATATGCCTTGAATGTAACTACGGTATTTTGGGAAATAGTTAAAGCAATCGCTTTAGTTTCACTTAAGGTTCCACTCAGTCCTTTCTTGCAGGGACTATAACCATTGCCATAAAGTAACCTATGGAAAAAGGAAAGAATCAACCACCATATTTTGCTAAATGACTGGGAGAGTGATGGGAGTGAGGATGAGAAGGACTGATGGTTGCAGCCACATTTTGAAGATGAGGCACTTAAGCTTTTTTCCTTATCTTTCCCAGGTGTCGAAGGTGCTCATTATGACAATGAACAAGTTATGTACTTAGGGTATTATGCCTCACCATGCCAGATTAGCACTTTGGCCAGTACTCAGCCTACATATTTGCTTGAAATATGACAGGCAACCAAATATGGGAACCCTCCAGTTGCAAAACTGCTACTCTCTGACCTCAAGCATTCTTCTTCCTCCACAACCAATGACAGAAGCAGCAACCAACAGCAGTAACTGTTTGATAGTCCCTAAATGTAAACCAATAGTGTCATGGATTATTTGGTATGTAGACTGGTCTAAATTAGTTCATTCTGACATACAGATATTTTCCTGCCTAGCTACCTTTGTCTATTCCTAGAGAGTATTTATGTGTAATACTGTCACCAAATAACATACCAGACTGTCACCCTCAAGTGTAAAGAGGAGAAAATGTTGGTCCCTACCCAAAAGAAAACCAGCAATTCTTATTTATTGGTAAATGGCAAAAACCTTAAAAATCAACAACAATGAAAACTTTGATATTGTTTGTATACTAAATTGCTTAGTAAAAGGACTTTTTAAAAATAAATTACCAGGCTTATTATACTGTACCTGTTACAAATGCTCCCCATCAAGCTTCCATCCTGCTTCTTAAAAGACTTGAGGACTAGAATTTTCTCTTACTTGTGAAGTAGGAAGAAGGCCGGGTTTAATAGTAAATTCCTGACATTACTAAAACACAGCGGAGGGACAGGGTCCCCTGGACCAAGTAAAATATCAAGCTGCAGTCCTTATGGCCAGATTGCTTGCCTGATGCACACAAAAGTATAACAAACCTTGTATTGGCATGGAAAAAATCCTCTTTTACTTACCCAGTTGAGAGCTTACCATGGACAGATATCTCTGCTCCACACTCTTAAGACATACTTGTCCACTCACTTACAGGTACTATTATTGCAACGATCAAGACTCTTTTTAAGACCACAATACTATCTCCAGCAACAAGTCCTATGACACTAGTAGTGCCCCCCAGTTTCCCTATAGTGTGATTGATTCTCATTTCATAACATAATTGAAAAAGACCGAATTCATTTAATCAATTTCTCTCATCAAAATAAACCAATGACTGCAGCAAATGTCAAAGCCTTTTATGAGTTTAACTTTGGTTTTTGTTAGCAAAAGCAAACAACTAGGTTACTACCTTAAATCAACATTCCGTCTGAATCAAGACATACCATCGACCAGCCCTTTTAAAAAACTCTACTTAGATAAGTCCTATATGACATTCACTGTCTTTATCTTATTCAATGTTGATTTCCATTACTGACACGCAAGATCCTACCTTTTTTGCTGAAATGGAAGAAAAACATAAGTTACTCAATCAAATGAGAGAAACACATTGTTTACTCAATCTCAAAAAGAGCAGATGCTCCTCTTTGCACACAAGGCTTCAATAGCAAATACTTACCAAGAAGGATTATGACATGCTGGTACAAAACTCCACAGGTATTATATAAAATCAATACACAGATATCTCCCCTTTGTTGGAGATGCCAAAAATAGGTGGAAACGCTATTACATGTTTTTTGGGACTCTGATATTGTGTGAATTCTGGACAGCAGTAAAAGGATTTGAAGCCATGGCCTTCTGCCACCCCTTCTTGATGCTATAATATAAATACATACACTGCCATCACAGCTAACCAACACCACCTCTGTAAATTTTTAGATGTTCTCTTTGTCCAATTGTGCAAATGTCCCCTCACTTGCTGTCTTGTCTGACATTTGTCATCTGTGAGGAAAAATCTGTTAACCACTTGCCTACCAGGCACTTATACCCCTTTATTTACCAGGCCAATTTTCAGCTTCAGCGCTGACTCACTTTGATTGACAATTGCGCGGTCATGCAACATTGTACCCATATGAAATTTTGATCATTTTTTTCTCACAAATAGAGCTTTCTTTTGGTGGTATTTAATCGCCACTGGGCGCTTTACTTTTTGCGCTATAAATAAAAAAAATTGCAAAAAATTTGAAAAAAAAAAAAAGTTTCTTTGTTTCTATTTTAAAATTTTTCAAACAGGTAATTTTTCTCCTTCACTGATGTGCGTTGATGAGGCAGCACTGATGGGCACTGATAGGCGGCACTGATGGGCACTGATAGGCAGCACTAAAGGGCACTGATAGGCAGTACTAATGAGGTGGCACGGATAGGCGGCACTGATAGACAGCACTAATGAGGTGTCACGGATAGGCGGCACTAATATGCAGCACTGATAGGCGGCACTGATAGGTGACACTGATAGGTGACACTGATGATGGGTACTGATAGACGGCACTGACTGGCATCACTGCTGGGCACTGACTGGCGGCACTGACTGGCACAACCGCTGGACACTGGTGGTACTGACTGGCAGCACTGCTGGGCTGCACTGGTGGGTGGCACTGGTGGGCAGCACTGGTGGGTGGGCACAGGTGGGTGGCACTGGTGGGCACAGGTGGGTGGACACAGGTGGGTGGCACTGCTGGGCACAGGTAGGTGGCACTTCTGGGCACAGGTGTGTGACACTGCAGAGTGGCACAGGTGGGTGCACTGCTGGGCACAGGTGGGTGATCTGCTGGGCACAGGTGGGCGGAGCTAGTGGGCGCACTGCTGGGCACAGGTGGGCGGAACTTGCGGGTGCCACTGCTGGGAACCGATCATCAGGGCACTGATCATCAGTGCCCTGATGATCGGTGCCGATCCTCGCTCTGACAACTGCCGGTTCTCGGCAGTACTTTCCTCACGATCTGACAGCGTGAGGAAAGTGCAACCAAGAACCGGCACTTGCATTTCCCTCTGATCAGCGTGTCATTGGACACTGCTGATCACGTGGTAAAAGGCCGCTGTGATTGGCCTTTTACCACATCACGTGATCAGCTGTGTCCGTAGGACACAGCGATCACGGAGATCGCTGGGTGCGCGCCCCCTGGGGCGCGCAGTAGAGCGCGTTCTGGGAGGACGTCATATGACGTCCACTCAGAACTGGCCGGCCGTCATTCGGCTATCTGCAGTCGGCAACAAGTTAAACATTTGCCTACCGGGCACTTTCACCCCCTTCTTGCCCAGGCCAATTTTCAGCTTTCAGTGCTGTCGCACTTTGAATGACAACAGTCATGCAATACTGTGTCCATATGAAATTGTTACCATTTTTTTGGCAGATCAAGCTTTCTTTTGGTGGTAATTAATCACCACAGGGTTTTTATTTTGCTAAACAAACAAAAAAAGACCGAAAATGTAGAAAAAAAAAAAAGTTTTCTCAGTTTCTGTTTTGAAATTTTGCAAATAAGTAATTTTTCTCCTTCACTGATGTGCGCTGATGAGGCTGCAATGAAGGGCACTGATAGGTTGCACTGATGGGCAGTGATGAGGCTACACTTATATGCGGCACTGATATGTAGAACTGATGGGCACTTATAGGCAGCACTCATATGTGGCACTGATAGACAGAACTGTTGAGGAGGCACTGATAACTGGCACTGATCGACACTGATAGGCAGCACTGATTAGCACTTATGGGGCTGCACTGATAATCAAGTCACTGATGATTAGTGCCCTGATTATCAGTGTAGAAGTCCCAGTGAGAATCATCAGTTACCACCTCTCTTCTCCTCATGCTGTCACAGCGCGTGAGGGGAAGACTGCCGATACCCGGCAAGTCTATTTACACTGTGATCAGACACAGCTGATCATGTCATGTGGTAAAGGGGCTGCTGTGATTGGCCCTTTACCTTTCTTTACCATAGGACACAGCCATCACAGGGCACTCCCAATGCATGCCCCATGGGCACGCAGGAGGGTGGAGGTCTTGGAGGATATCCATAGACACCCTCCCAGAACCAGCCGACGGTGCTGTAGCCGTATTTTGGCTATAGCCTGGTTGGAAAGTGGTTAAAATCCTTACACTTTCCACTGAACAATTCTTTGTTAGTGCTCAAAACTGGGGAGATCTCCCTTTACTTTCTGTTCTCTCTGACACCAGTCAAATAAATCAGAAGTAAGGAAATAGAGAAAAGGATATCAGTAACAAACTGACAGAGGTTCTAACCTTTTCCCACTCAATCCAAACCCTAAACAAGTTTGAGCTGGAGCTGAGCTGTAAGAAATACCAATTAAACTGAAATATGATGGAAGTCTATATAAGCATCTTCTATGTGATACTTTACTCATTTACAATGTAAACAGAAGTTTTACAAGCACTAAGAGGTACTCATTAAGCTTGTATTAAGCTGAAAAAAGGATAGTGTAAAAAAATCGTTAACAGGTAGGTCTTTTCTGCCATAAAGTTTGCAATCTGTTTGCTAGCATATTTTTCTTAATGGTACACTGAGCTGCATATATGCAGTGCAGTGTACAATCTTGGCATGCCATGGGAGTTACATCATCCCTGCTAACATTGATATGGTCTAATTTACAAAAGGTTTGCACGTTCTTATTTTGGCAAGTTTTCACATGCAAACCTTTTTTCCTTTAAACACTTGCACTTTGGAAGGTTTTACCCCCTTCATGACTAGAGCATTTTATTGCTATTCAGCACTGTGCTACTTTAACTGGTAATTGTGTGGTTATGCAACACTGTATGTGAATAAGATTTTTATCTTTTTTTTCACACAAATAGAGCTTTCTTTTGCTGGTATTTCATCACCACTGTTTTTTTTGTATTTTGCAATATAAACAAAAAAAGACCAAAAATTCCAATATTTTCTACTGTCTGTTATAAAATGCATCCAATTAAAAACAAATCTAATTTCTTTATAAATTTAGGTCAAAATGTATTTTGCTACATGTCTTTGCTTAAAAAACAAATATGAAAAAAACGCAATACTTTGCAGGGAGAAGAAACAGGTGGATCGTTGTTCCCTGTACAAAGAGTTCTGTGTTTTTGTAAACACAGAACTCTGTATGTGAATAGACACAGCCAATCAGCTGATTCAGCCAAAATCATTGTCTGAGATCAGCTTCTAAACTCATGCTGTGCGCAATCATAGGATGGGTCAGCAGGGGGCACATGCAAACCTGGTAGAAAGGTTACCATGTCCCAGTATGTTGCCTGGTGTGCAGCTGCTGCCCGCTCACAGTGCAACTATTGTGGGCAGTCAGCAAGTGGTTAAAGTAGTAAACATACATTCAGGCATACAAACATGTTATAAATCCTTTCTAATACAGTTATAACTATGCAGGTACCATATCTGCTTTTGCCTAATTTCAAAAATTATCTTTCTTACCTTATTTTTCAAGGTTAAAAAGTTATTTTATGTGACCATGCATTTCTTCTTCCTGATAGAAAGGGGAAGGGGGTTACAGGACACTTTGTAGACACGCCATGTGCCAGTATGTCTGTTCAGCCTAAGCAAGATGCAGGCTGTGCTTGAGCAGAGGGCTTGTTCAAGAAGCAGGCTGTGATTGGGAGGGGGCATGTGCCAGAGGCATGCTGTGACTAGTCAAGGGGTGTTGTTGCTGAACAAACTACCTAATACAGCCATGCTGTGTGTCTGCACAGTGTCCTGTACTTCTAAATGTCCAGCCAAAGGATGCAAACTGGCCACTCTAACATAGATCAGCTTCTATGCCTTGAGTGGTCAGTTTAGAACAAGAAGGAAAGGTAGCTGGCAGAATCAACCAGGTACTTCAGGTGGAAGAAGTACATGAAAACGATAAAGGCTATGACTTTTAACATATGCATATAATATAAGAACACAAACATAGAAAAAAAAATATTTAGGCTAACTTTAATTCTCATTCATTAAAATGTTTTAACTTCATTAATGTCAGATGCTATTCTTCTTTTTTTTGCATTTGCAAAAAAATTGCATCTGACATTCCCAGGGTGACAAAAAATTAAAAAAATGAGTAAGTTGGATATAACGCAAACAAGTTTGCAAAGTGAACATATCATGCATTCTTTGCTGCTGATTAATGCTTGAGTTTCAGGTGTTAAAAGATGATGTTTACTTGGGGTACCCAATGTAACTAAGTATTATCAGGCGAGCCAAATTGCCCCGCTGTCTATGTTGCACGCTTCCTCCGATGTTCCTCTCTGGGTCCTGCTGGAACTGCCTAATTGTGCCCCTATCGCACTATCGACACTTCTATGGCTTCCCCCTGCCCTGCGCCCTACGGCGCTGAGTCCGATGTTGCTCCATGGCCTACGAGTCTGGGACTCGGTACGTTACTCCAGTGGCCTGATGTCACCTTTCTTGCCCTTGCTTCCAATCGTTAATAATCCTCTTTTCCCGCCGGGTATAGATCACCCGAGGGCATTTTCTTGGTGGGTGGCTCATGGTTTCTCACAGGTGCGACACTTTTTGATTTTTCGGTCCTTTCCCACCTGGAATGTCTTCCGGGAGTCTCGGGATGTTCCCCCAGCGGAATTTTTTCGGTACCTTCAATTGCGGCACTGGCTACTCTCGCTGAGGGCCACTTCTGCTTTCCCATATCAGACATCTGCCTTTGAACGGCTTTGCCAGCAGCGTCCGGGCGCCCCGGGCCTTATCTCCCTTCTTTACGCAGCTTTGAACAGATGCTCGTTGCACACTTCTCTTTCATATGTAGTTCAGTGGGAACGCGACCTGGGAGTGGCTGTGGATCCGGAGGACTGGAATAAAGCCTGGTCACTCATAGCTAAATGTTCGTTTAATACGACCACGCTGGAAGCAGCCTATAAGGTATTGTTTCGTTGGTATTGGGTGCCGGCTCGTTTGGCCCAGGCTAACCCTGCCTGTAGTGATCGATGTTTTCGGGGTTGTGGCCATCGTGGCGATGTACTGCATATCTGGTGGTCATGCCCGAGGTTGGTTCGTTTTTGGTCTCGTGTGTTTGGCCTCCTTTTCACTTTGTTTCATCTCTCCATACGCCGGGATGCTCGGTATGCTTTGCTTCATTGCCCCATACCGGGCCTCTTGGCTCGTCAGCAGCGCTTGGCTTCCTATTTGTTTTTATCGGCCACTAGGACAATTGCCCAGGCCTGGAAGAGTCCGTTTGTACTTTTTCAGGGGGTGCGGGATCGTATGACTACTATGATGCTCAATGAACAGATGTCGAGTATATGCAATGACTCTCAATATAAATTTTTGAAAATATGGGAACCGTGGTTGCAATATGCCTTTCCCACGCTCCCCCCGGCCAGTGTAGGGAGGTGATGGAGTTTTGTATTGGTGCTCATGGACCCTTGCTCTCTGGTGTGTGTTTTTGTTTTTTCTCTTTCTTTTTTCTCTGCTTTTCTTCTTTCCTTTTCTGTTTGTTTTGATGTGACAGTGGACAGCTGTCCTTAGTTGCGATAATCTGAGTTTCACTGATGTTATTGTAACCTATGTGCCATTGATAGCCCCTAGGGCATACGTTTTGCCTTATTGGAATTAGAGCGTTGTCTGCTCTATTATACATTTTCTATCGGTGCAATTGATAGCCCCTGCGTGGGCGTGTTTTGTTGCCTCTGTTTTATACTGTTTAAAATTAATAAAAACCATTGAAATACAAAAAAAAAAAAAAAAAAAAAAAAAAAAAAAAGATGATGTTTAGGGCTGAAATTGAGGCAACCCAGTTTCAGTTGTTAAAAGTACATAAATATATAAGGAGGTTTCTAAGGGAACCAACAACCTGGTATCATAAGCAAAAAGTGGACAGAAAACAAGTTGGACTTTTGAGGTGCCAGTTACAACAAAGAATGTCAAAATAAATTAAATTTTCAATAACACATATGATAAAGACAATTAAAACACATTTTAAAAACAATGTGTATACAACGCATGGACATACAGACACCAAAATTCTTAAAAATACAATAAACATACCAATTCCCATGATCTCACATCTACATGGGGTGTCTTCCATGGGTAGAGAACCTCGACGCATAGGAACAACCCGCTTGTTCAAGAGGTGAGGGGGACTAAACTACTGAACTATATAAAAACGATTTTGTGGTGTTTGAGGCTATATGGACTTTTATGGTACCACCATGGACATCATAGTTATTTTAGTTCAAAATCAAAGTACTTTATTACATCATTAAAACCACATGCCGCCCAGCCACTGTATAAATACGGCGGCAGGGGCAGGCAAAACCACGTTTTAAAACATGTGTTTTGTAAACAGGTAGGGGGCGCGCGCGAGGCGCGCCGCCGCCCTACCTGTCCCGCCGATCACAGCCGCAGATGTCAGTCGCCGGGTCACAGCCGGTCCTTACCGGCTATCTCCTGGCGATTGGCGGCAATCAGTGACAGAGAGCACAGCTGCAGTAGCTGTGCTTTCTGTCACTTCCCTGACAGCTCGAGGACAAGCTGATTGGGACAGAAGAGTTTCTCTCTCCCGATCAGCCTGTCCCCATACAGCACACACCCCCACCCCCTAGTAAAACACTCCCCCTCACACAGATAACCCTTCCCTGAAAAATAAAGTTAACCCCTTCCTCCCCAGTGCCATTAGCACAGTGTGAGTGGGTTTTTTTTTGCACTGATCACTGTATTGGTGTCACTGGGGATGTCAGTAACCCCAAGTCAGTACTACCCAATGTCAGAATGTCTGCCGCAGTTCCGCAGTCCCGCCATAAGTCGCTGATCGCAGCCATAAGTCACTGATCGCCTCCATAAGTCGCTGATCGCTGCCATTATTAGTATAAAAAAAAAATTAAAATCCCAGTATCTTTCCCGCCATTTGTAAACGCTATAATTCTCACGTAAACCAATTCATTTACACGTATTGGTTTTTTTTTTTTAGCAAAGACATGTCGCAGTATGCATTTTGGCAGAAATTTATGACTAAATTTGATTTTAAAATTTTTTTTACTGGACATGTTTTATAGCAAAAAGTCCAAAATATAGTTTTTTTTTCCTCAAAATTGTCAGCCTTTTTTTTATAGCGCAAAAAATAAAACCCGCACAGGTGATCAAATACCACCGAAAGAAAACTCTATTTGTGTGCCGAGTAGCAAAAAGAGGCCTGGTCATTAAGGGGGGTAAATCCTCTGGAGGTCAAGTGGTTAAATTAAAATACATAAAAAAATGGGAAAGAAACAGCGCTAGGTGTCTAATAATAGTACAGATGAATGGGTATATGGATTATAAAGATGATTAGTTAAGCTGCTAGCATAGAAAGTAAACCTCAAGAAACTTCGAATAATAAGTCATAAAATATGCAGCGCTCATAAATTAGGTATCAAGATCCACAGAAACCTATTAACATATAATGTTCTAAATATACCATTAAATATGAAGTATATAAAACTGGTGACTTCTGTGGTACATTCCTGGTTAAGGAACCGGAACAAAGTTCGTGACTCTTGTGTTGAACAAGCTGAAAGAAGTTTGCACTAACCAGATATCTCAGCAAATGGAGCATGGAGTAATTAAGACCTACTCCTGGTACTCTGAAAGAAAGCCACTGGAGAGGATGATGTCATCTGATCACTCGCCACTAGATGTCATGTTCCCAGAACAGCAGGACGATGATTCCAAAAATGCACATCAGCCAGTAAGGAGATGAATCCAGCAAGCCAGCCAGCATCACACAGGAGACCAAGAGAAACCAGGCACCTTCAAAAAGCCCAGGCTCCCTCCAATAAAGAGAGCCACAGGCCAGAAGCTTTGATAGTGTAGTATTGCATTTAATAAGTGGTAATTCAAATGACAAGAGAAACAACACTTACAAAATTGGTCACAGGAACAAGGGGCAGCTAAAGGATATGTCCAGACAGTGGGGGGGCACCTCCCTGACGCGTTTCGTGTCAACACACGTTTTCAAAGGGGGTCAAATTAAAATACATAATAATCATCATAGCTCTCTCACAACTGCACTGGTATTACTATAAAATGGTCCGAATTAGCACCAAGGACCGGATGGTACGTCTTATGGTATGAATATATAGCCAGTTCTTCTCAACATGTTTCGCGGTTCTTCCGCTTCTTCAGGAGTATTAGAGAGAGCAAAACATCTACAAAAATAATAATGAATATGCATAATACACATATAATAGTATAAACAGTTATAGCTGTATTGAAAAAAGGATCATCTGATCAGTGGAGCAGACAGGCTTACCCAAAAACCCAGGAAGGGGAAAAACAGCACACTGAAGAGCACCACCACTGTTTCAGTGTGCTGTTTTCCCCTTTTAATTTAATGATGTAATAAAGTACTTTGATTTTTAACCAAAATAACTTTTGTGATATCTATGGTGGTACCATAAAAGTCCATATAGTCACAAAATCTTTTTATATAGTTCAGTGGTTTAGTTCCCCTTACCTCTTGAAGAAGCGGGTTGTTCCCACGAAATGCGTCGATAAACAAATGTTTGGATGTGGGTACCACTGTACTTGTGTATGTACTATTTAGCATGTTCTCTATAGAAGTATATAAAAAGACATCAACAAGTACACACATAGTGAAAAAGATAATTACAACAATTTAGTGTATTTAAAGCTCACCAAGCCAAAGGGGGTCCAGCTACTCAGAAAGGAGCAGATGCAGCCACAGATATAAGGTATCTCTCTCTGAGGGCAGGTGTGGGAGCCAAAAATGAAGCAGTGCAACTAAACGCTAAAAATAAATGAGCATAAATAAAACAAGTAATCTCCAAACTACATAAAAAGGCCAAGATATATAAAATAAGCCTAATGTGTGGAAAGGTATATAAAGAGGGGCACACCTGATTATTGCAAAAATGCACAGTCAGGCATATAGTTACATAGTTACGTAGTTAGTCTGGCTGAAAAAAGACAAAAGTCCATCCAGTTCAACCATAGAAAAAAACATTTATAATCCTATACCCACAGTTGATCCAGAGGAAGGCAAAAAAAAAACCCAGCAAAGCATGATCCAATTTGCTCTTGCTGGAAAAAAAAATTCCTTCCTGATCCCCCGAGAGGCAATCAGATATTCCCTAGATCAACTTTACCTATAAATGTTCTATCCAGTTATATTCTGTGTATCTAAGAACAATCCAGGCCTTTTTTGAAGCAATCCACTGAGCTGGCCAGAACCAAATCTTGAGGGAGTCTATTCCATATTTTCACAGCTCTCACTGTGAAGAAACCTTTCCATGTTTGGAGATTAAATGTCTTTTCCTCCAGACATAAAGAGTGCTTCCTTGTCCTCTGTGATGACCTCAGGGTGAATAGCTCTACACCGAGTTCACTATATGAACCACTGATGTATTTATACATGTTGATCATATCTCCCCTTAATCTCCTCTTTTCAAGAGAGAATAAATTCCATTCCTCTAATCTTTCCTCATAGCTGATCTCCTCCATGCCTCTTATCAGTTTGGTTGCCCTTCTCTGTACTTTCTCCAGTTCCCTAATGTTCTTTTTGTGAATTGATGCCCAAAACTGAACTGCATATTCTAGATGAGGTGTTACTAATGATTTGTACAGGGATAATATGATCTCTCTCTATGGAGTCTATACCTCTTTTAATACAAGAGAGGATTTTGCTCGCAGCTTGGCATTACATGTCATTATTAAGCTTGTGATCTACCAGAACTCCCAGATCCTTCTCCACCATTGACTCTCCCAGTTGTACCCCCCCTAGTATGTATGACGCATGCATATTCTTAGCCCCCAAGTGCATAACTTTACATTTATCAACATTAAACCTCATTTGCCACATAGTTGTCCAATTAAACAGTGCATTGAGGTTGGCTTGTAAGTTGAAAATGGTTGGATGGCAGGGCATAAAGATGCAACTCCCCAAGAGGTAATTATTCAATGATGGCAGAACAAAAAATGCCTAATATAATAACACTCATAAGATAATGGAAACCATAAATAGTTAAATTTATTAGCACTCACCGTTATCAAAGACAGGTAAGTATGATAAAGGAGGAAGCAATATGAACTAAACAGCCAGCAGGAAAGATGAAAGTACCACATATATCACAGTCTGGCCAACTACCAAAAAAGAAAGCAGCCCATGTGCATAGGGTAATCTTATATTGATATGTGCCTCCCATCCTGTCTGGTGCCTCCTACAAGGACCAAGACATTATTATTATTATACAGGATTTATATAGCGCCAACAGTTTGCTCAGCACTTTACAATATAAAGGGAGACAATACAGCAACAATACAGTTCATTACAAGAGGGATAAGAGGGCCCTGCTCCTTGGAGCTTACAATCTAAGAGGGAAGGGCTAGTGGTACAAAAGGTAATAACTGTGGGGGATGGACTGGTAGGAGCAATAGTAGATTCCATTATTAACTGATGGCAGGATAGGCTTTCCTGTAGAGATAAGTTTCCAGAGATCGCCTAAAAGTGAGCAGAGTAGGTGATAGTCTGATAAATTGGGGTAGAGAGTTCCAGAGAATGGGGAGGCTCTGGAGAAGTCCTGGAGATGAGCATGGGAGGAGGAGACAAGGGAGCTAGAGAGCAGGAGGTCGTGCGAGGAGTGGAGAGTACAGCTTGGGTGATATTTGGAGACCGAAGATTGGTGATGTAATTTGGGGCAGAGTTATAAATGGCTTTATATGTTATTGTTAATGTTTTGAATTTTATCCGTTGGGCAATGGGAAGCTAGTAGAGGGATTGGCAGAGAGGGATGGGAGATATGGAACGATTAGTAAGGTGGATGAGTCTGACAGCAGCATTCATGATAGACTGAAAAGGGGATAGCCTGTGATTCAGTAGGCCAGTGAGGAGGGAGTTACAATAGTCAAGGCGAGAGATAACAAGGGAGTGAATAAGTTGATTAGTGGTTTCCGAGGTTAGGAATGGGCGTATCTTGGAGATGTTGTGAAGTCTTCAAGATTTGGACAGTGATTGGATTTGGGGCTGAAAGGACAGATTGGAGTCTAGGATTACACCTAGTACCCTGGCATGATGATTGTGTTATTGATCTTGATCTTGACATCAGGAGTACCGTCTTACATTCCTTAATACTCCCAAGATTTTTTATTTATTTTTTACAACCATCATCAGTATTCTAAATTCAATTTTAGATTATTGTGCCTAAATTGGTAGGTAATTCAGGATACCCGTGCATACCATGACATGGCAACCTGTCCGGCCAAATCACCCTCCAGGAACATTATCCTCCTTTTCATCCCTTTACTTTTCACAGGTTTGCAAACTTTTTGGCAATTGATTGTAATAATGTGTGCAGACAATCCAGTTTGCATAGGAAAGTAGTCACCCTCAAACGGCTGTCAAAATGTCGGCAGAGGAAAGTGCACAGCTGCGTCTTACACACAAACTTTTGTGAATCAGATGGGAGTGTATGTGCAAAATCAAGCATTTGTTTTTCGTGGCTTGCCTTTTTGCTTACTGCTTTAGTGAATCAGCCTGATAGTTTTGAGCAACAAGGAACTCACTCAGTCTACCTGATGAAACTGCTTTTTCACTTGATATTTTTCTACAGTCCTGTGCTCTGTGGAAATCATTCTGAAAAAGCTGAATGGTATGGATTGTGATGTGAATTACGCATTAGCAGGACTGCTGCATTTTTAATAATTAGCTCTATGGGATTGCATTTACTACCTTTAGGGGAATCCAGATTCAGGTAATCCCTCTCCTTCCAACCAGCCGGCATGATATTGAGCTCTACATCAAAGAACTTTCCTCAAACACAAAAGCTTTCATACCTTTGCTTACTCTCACAATGAAACTCCAACTCGCCCCTCCCAAAACAGGAAAATCTTAGACACATAAATTTATAGTATACAACTTTGTATCTTAATAGGAACTTAACTCAGTTATTGTTATTCCTTATGTTAATATCCAGTGTATTCATTTTTCTTAAAAATAGTCTTTGATGTTCTCTGTTTGCACTGTTTCTCTTCTGAGGCGACTGTGAGCTGCACTGTCCATAGGTTTACATATGGATGGTGTAAGAGTAAATCCAAAACCAAAAATGTAATAGATTGCAGCTTGCTAATTTTTAAATGTGATGACTGCATTAGTTTTTCTTCCCCCTCTGTTTCCACCTGGTAATCTGACCTCCTGTATTAGAGTGCCCCCCACTCTGGATATATGAGCACAGGGGCAGCTTTGGACGCCAGCATTGTCAGTGTGGGGGAGGGGAGGGTAGTGTTAGATGTACAATAAAGGATAAGCTCACCTTTATGGAAAAAACAATAAATTCACATATTTTTGCAGAAAAAAAATGTATTATTTTTTCCAGCATGAGCCTGGAAAGTATTGCCCCCAATGTTCAGTAGATTAAAGTGTTTGTACAGGCGGAAGGTTTTTTTTCACCTTCATGCATTCTATGCATGAAGGTAAAAATCCTTCTGTGTACAGCAGTGTCCCCAGCCCCCTCAATACATACCTGAGCCTCATCACAATCCAGTGATGTGAATGGCAGCCTCGGCTCTCACGGGTCTCTGCCTCCTCATTGGCTGAGACAGCAAGCAGGAGCCATTGGCTCCCACTGCAGTCAACCACAGCCAGCCAGCCAATGAGGAGAGGGGGAAAGGGCCAAGCTACGGCTCTGTGTGTGAATGGACACACGGAGCAGCAGGTGCCCCGTAGCAAGCTCCTTCATTTCTGTGGGGGCATCAGACAGAAAGAAAGAGCCAGGAGAGCCTGCGAGGGACCCGAGAATAGGAGGACCCAGGCTGCTGTGTGCAAAACCACTGCACTCAGCAGGTAAATATAGCATGTTTGTTGTAAAAAAAAAAAAAAAAGAACCTTTAGAATCGCTCTAAGGGTGCAATGTGGGCTCCTGCAGATATGTCCTCTGACTTTAAGCCTGTACCTCTGTAAGCGCTGATTTACATATATGTGGATTGGATGCAATTTCAACCAAATCCAATCCGCATGACATGTGAAATAACATTGCTTCCTATGGTGTCTGTTAACATATGTCCGATGCACTGGCAGTGAGGATTGAAAAAGAGTCGTTCGATTTCTGAGCAGTGCGGTCTGGTTCAGGTGCGGATTACAGGCTATTGACTTCTACAGGAACCATTTCTAAACTGCACATGTTATCAGTTGTGAACAGGATAAAATCCTAACCTGAACCAAATGTAAACCTGACCTGAACCGTATCTAAACCTGTCCTGAACCTGATGTAAACCTGACCTGAACCGTATATAAACCTGTCCTGAACCTGATGTAAACCTGACCTGAACCTGATCTAAACCTGGCCTGAACCTGATGTAAAGCTGACCTGAACCGTATCTAAAACTGTCCTGAACCTGATGTAAACCTGACCTGAACCTGATCTAAACTTGTCCTGAACCTGATCTAAACCTGTCCTGAACCTGATGTAAACTTTACCTTCACCTGATGTAAACCTGTCCTGAACCTAATGTAAACCTGTCCTGAACCTGATATAAACCTGACCTGAACCTGATCTAAACCTGACCTGAACCTGATCTAAACCTGTCCTGAACCTGATCTAAACCTGTAATGACCCTGATCTAAACCTGTCCTGAACCTGATGTAAACCTGACCTGAACCTGATCTAAACCTGTCCTGAACCTGATGTAAACCCGACCTGAACCTCAGAAGCTGAACAACTACTGCGTCAATTAGCTGTGAAACCTGAGCTTCAATCCACACTGCACGTGTGTGAATCAGCACTCAGGATTTCTGTTTCAGGCCGGTGGACATGTTAGTGGACCTACCAGAGTGCTCATCAGTGCCCTCGAAAGCCCATTGAAACTACAAGTCTGTCTGCTGTGATAGCAGACAATACTTGTAGTCTATTGATTCACAGGAAACTGAATGAATGGCATGGCTGTGTGGATGGAAGCCTGCACAGCCACACTCTTCTCAGAGAGACAAAAGAGACAGAGAGTGCAGGGAGAAGAACCGCTGTCATGGAGGAAAGAGGATTGGGGGTATGTGGTTGGAGCTGGAACATGTTACATGTTCCATGCTAAATACAGGCAGATCATGTAACATGTAAACATATTTTTTAACTACACTGATAATTTGAAGCAAAACTCCAGCTAACACTTTTTAAGCAGTTGCAACAAACAGTTTTGTTCCTTTTGAGATAAAGGTTTTTCATAAATAAATAAAAGCTGATCATTGAAAGCACTCCTGTCAGTGATAAGTTTTTTGTCTTAATCTTTTAACTGCTACATCTGCAGGACAATTTTTTCTGTTGAAAAAGCACAAACGTACTGGTTGGATCACCAGGTGAAAATAAAGGAAGGAAAGTCTAACAAAGTAAACTAATGCAGCCATCACATAGAAGAACTGGTAAGCTGCAATTTAATAAATGTCTACCTTTGGGTTCAATACCACCTTATGTTTGTAAAAGGGGCCAGAACTAGGGCATAGGAAAAAGAAAAGGGAAATGTATTGAATGACCACAGAGAAAATTATGAATGTGTATAAAATGTAGCGCTACCCCTGCAGGAGTCACTTGGTAATTTGGGTTTTATATTCTGCTCCTCAACTCCAAAAACAATCTCAGCCCTTCTGACACACCTGGTTAAATGAAAATGACTGCAAGCACGTATAAGGCCATGAGTATAGATACCTTTAATTCAGTTGTGGATTAGCA
This sequence comes from Staurois parvus, assembly GCF_062004578.1. Taxonomy (NCBI): domain Eukaryota; kingdom Metazoa; phylum Chordata; class Amphibia; order Anura; family Ranidae; genus Staurois; species Staurois parvus. Next base: position 5,526,360 of record NW_028317953.1, read on the forward strand.
CCAGGAAAAAGACACAAGACCGTTTTGTGGTAAATAAAGTCAATGTATTGGTACAAGTTAGAATAAATGGTTTGCGCATAAATGAACACACAGAAGGTAGCTTCAAATATAGTCCGCTAAACAATAAAATTACTATGCCAAGGTAACTTAGATTAGAGTTCTGTAGGACTAGATTGAAATCTACACATAAATCATCAATGAACAGCCCACATAAGCATTAACTGCAAGGTGGATAATAATACTATACCTAGTCTAAAGTTCACTCTAGGAGAATGGCTAGGATATGGTATAATGTCTCCTGAGAGGTACCTCTTAGCAAAAGCAGTAGGTAAGAGTTTCTGTTTAACAACTGCAAAGGAACAGTATTTAGTCCGAACTCTTCAGCCAGCCAGTGTTGGGGCCCAGTTCTACCATTGGTGCTCATGAGAATTATCTCAGTCAAGCCTGCAGACAGCAATATGGCTACTAGATGGCTGTGTGGGCAGTTCCTAAAGGGCTCAGTCTCTCTAGCAGCAGATAGTAAATCCCCACAGCAGCAGCTCACCTGTCCCAGCGACATTGCAGCTCACCATCCAGTCACACACATCTATTAGTCCACTCTCTGCTCTGCACCTAGGTGTCTCTGGCTGTCTGCACACCAAATACAGCACTCCAGATCCCACTCAGGCCACCGATATGCAGCAGTGGTGGTGCACCCTAAACAATGATGTGCATTCCCCACTCTCCTACATGTCCTGTACAGCTTAAGAAAAATGCAATTCTTTCCTCTCCTCCTGGCAATCTCTCTCAGTGAAATGTAGTTCACAAACTCTTGATTACAGTAGGGTCTTCTCCTCTGGACTACAGTTCCAACAGTGCAGTGCTGCTTTACTCAGTCTATTGAACTCTTCCTGCTGAGCAGCTCCCCTCTTGCTGATATAACTGTTAACTAGTTCAGGACTACAGGGCAGCAAATACAGAGAACAGCTGCAGGTAGCGGTTTTCTCTCTCTCCATTTTTAGACAAGCACCTGGCTACACAAACATTAAAGACTGGAATCACATCTTCCTGATGCTGTAGCACATGGTACAATGTGCACTGCATTGAAATGCAAACCAGAGTGTAGTGCATAGCAATGTTATTCATTCTGAATGGCATCCTAACAAACATCCCCAAGATACCACAATGAGTCTGCATTGTGAAGCACCACAAAGCACAGATGTGAACCATAGGGGCAGCACAGTGGCTTGATGGTTAGCACTTCCTCCTGGCAGTGCTAGGGTTGCTGGTTCAAATCCCAACCACAGAACCACCTGCCTGGAGTTTGCATGTTCTGCCTGCGTGGGTTTCCTCCGGGTACTCCGGTTTGCTCCTACACTCCAAAGACATGCTGAAAGGTTAATTGGCTCCTGTCTAAATTGGCCCTAGTATTTGTATGCATGAATTTGAGTTAGGCTCCATGTACACAGGACACTTCTGAACGATGGAAACTGACTGCTGGAAAACATAGGTTAAAAAATGTCTGTTAAGCCGTGTTTATGTGTGTTTGCGTTTAGAAGCGTTTTTTTTTAAGATAACCTCAGGAGACCTTCCAAAATGCCCAGAATGCACTGAAAAACAGTAAAACATTAACTCTTTCAGACATTTTTACAAGAAAGAGAGAGAGAAGAAGCAGAGAGAGCAGTATTTGTTGATTAGCTGTCTTTTTTTTTTTTGTGGTGTTTGGATGTGTTCCAGCTCATTTCTGTGCAGAAATGATTGCAGCAGTGTTGAACATATTTTCTTTCATACGAAACCTCAAAGTATGGTGTACCAGGTCCATCTGAGCACTGGGAAAAAGCTTTGCATGCATTTTTCATGATGAAAAAAGGCTCTGGACAGCATCTAGAAATGGAAGAGCTAAAAACATTTTCCAAACGCAAACACTTATAAATGCGTTTAGCCGCATTTACACGCATTTACAAGCATTTGGCATTTGAAACGCTGATAAAATCTACTCCTGAACGCAAGTTTGGTACGTTCAAAAAAAACGACTCTAAACTCAACTGCCTGTAAACAACTGTAAACAACATAGTGTACATGGACACATAGGAAAACATTAGGGTGAGTTCAGGGGCTGCTGAAAAAAATGCAGAAAAGCTCCTAAACGTGAGGTTATCAGCTACAGTGTACATGGAGCCTTAGAAACCTTAGATTGTAAAACCCTTGAGGGTTAGGGACTGATGTGAATGTACAATATATATGGAAAGCGCTGTGTAAATTGACAGCACTATATAAGTACCTGAAAGAAATAAAGAAATAAAATAAATCTGTGCATGTGAATTATAAAGTCTGTTGTGGTACATTGACAGCCCATTCAAAATGAGACTGTCTCACTGAAACACTTGACATACCATAAGTTAACATGAGTGACGTACTATACCAAAACAGTGCATCCGGTCTTATAGCTACTGAACTGAATCATCTAGAAAACCATGTCTACTTTATCTTTGATCTCATTATTAGCTTGTTACTACATCATGATGTCACGAGCTTCATGATATGCAGTATAGTTGTATGTTAAAATAAATCTGTGTATCTACCTGCATGTAAATGTATGATCACATTTTGTGTTACCATGTTTCAGAGCTGTATACATTCTTCTAGCTAAAGAGAAGTGAATGCCAGTGAGAAATTGTTCTGTATATCTCAGTTAATTCCAAAGGGTGAGTAACAGAAAGGGAATCTGCCTCAGGGCTTAACCATCTGCTGTTTCTCTTATAGCAATACCCCGGGGGGAATCCTGCTCCCTGTTTAATGGCTCACACAACAAAACTGCAGTGGAAATATACTGACATGTAAAGCCAGTCTATGTTATGAAAGTAGACAATGCCTTTTACAGAAAGGTCACCACATTTACTCTATCTGCACCTTTTAACCAACAATGGCAAAGTATTCCCTGCAAACAAACCTGTGAGAAGGTCTTATATATAGGGAAAACAGGAAGAAAAATACATTCTGTCACACTGTATTTATATGAATTCACTTCAGAATGTTTCTCTACACCTATCAACCTTGACACAATGACTTGTAAGGCAATTCCCCCATTGTATTGCAGTATACTGAGAAGAATGTTCACCTCTTGCACGTATGAAATAGCAACACTTGTTCAGACATCATTTATTAATATTATCCTTCATACTAGCATTCTTTTCTTCAGTTTTATTTCTCTAAACATACTAATTTATGTTTCCTATTCTAGACAGTGGTATGTAGCACCCAAGACCCCTGTATACAAAATACTGAGTACGGGGCTTAGTGATAAGCCCTTACCAGCTGCTTATGGCACAAGGAAATATCAGTGCTAGGGGGTGTTGGGGGTTTTACATTTCCATCATAGAGCTGGACAACGTGAAAACCATCTGTTGCCCACTCTTTCAAGCACATTGCTGAGCACACGGGACCTTCTCCCTGGAATGCTGCTTATTGCATGTAGAAACTTCTGCCAGGAGCATTGCTGAGCATAAAGAACATTCTCCTAGGAATACTGTTGAGTGCATGAGACCCTACACTGCAGACATTCCAAGACCCAAGGGTTCCTTTCCTAGAAACACTGCTAAGACTATGTGAGATTGTACACTAAGAGCATTGCTGAGCACAAGGAACCTTTTCCCAGGAACACTGCAGAGTGCATTGAGACCTTACACAAAAGACAGTGCTTGAGCACAAGGGACCTTCTTCCAGGAACAACCCTGAAAGTATGTGAAATTCTTTACCAGGAACATCACTGAGCACAAAGGATCTTCTCCCAGGAACACTGCTGAAAAAATGTGAAATCTTACCTCAGGAACATAGAAGGGCTCCTTCTTCCAGGAATACCGCTAAGTGCATGTAGAACTTTACACGAAAGACATTGCTGAGCAAAAGAGACTTTCACCAAAAAACACTGCTGAGAATATGTAAGATGCCACAGTCGGTGGTTGAGCATAAGGGACCGTCACCTGGAACATTTCCATGCACACGGGATACACTACCATAGGCACTGATGAGCACACAAGGCACCTCACCAGGGACATGTCAACTACATGGACCTTGCCTAGAACATGATAAATGCACAGAACACCTCACCTGGTACATGGTAGCTGCATGGGGCACTTTCCTGGAACATGAAGCCTACATAGTTGATCTTCTGTTAAGGCCAGAAAGGGCATGGTAACCATGTTGTCACATCACAGCTGACATTTATTATCCTTTGACACAGTGATTTGACTCAAATTGTTATCTACTGATAGAGTGGTGTCATTTAATAAAGTTGTGTTAGGAGAGTATAAATCACCAATTATTAATCATCTGTATATTTCTACAAATAGTGTACGTATTCTCTTCTAGTAAAAACTGCTGCAGATATAAATTTTAGGCAACAACACTACACTCTGCAGTTATGGCCAAGCTTTTCTGACAGCTAAGACTTTCGCACTTCCTGAAAGGATCGAGGCTTGCCAGCCTCGTCTTGCTTCTTGTTTATTTCCATTGCCCACTGAGGCACCCCATCATAATAAAGGGCTAACAGAGATGTGTTAGGGCAGAAGGTAGAGCAGCAAGCTCTAATACTACTAGAAGTGCCAACACCTTGCCTGTGGATTCAGCCACAACTGCAGACTTTTGGCTGGTTTGGATGCAGAAAGTACCTGCACTTTACTGTACAGAATCTACTTAAAGTATAAAAGTGCCCTTTGCCTTTAATTTTGATCCATATTTAGTCCTTTTATTTTTCTTTTCAATATGTTTTTTTTTGTTGAAAAAGAGGTACAAATACAGTGTATAGGCAGATGTCCAAAAGCTGGGTAATCAACATATCAACAAAATATCAATCATGTCAAGGCAATACAAACAGCAAGGGATCATCACTAACATACGGTCAGTACCGCAAGACAATGATAAGGGCAGTGGCCACAAGGGCAAACATGGCATCAGTTCATCATGGAATAACTTGGTTCAAAAAAGAAAAGGGATAAGAGAAAAAGAGAAAGAAGAGAGGAAAAAAAATAAAAAGGGGGGGGGATAAAGGAAGGGGAGGGGGAACAGTTAGAAGGAGGTAAGGGAGAGGGGGATAAGGAAGTAAAGATGGGGGGATCGGGAGTGTGACACTGGGGGTATCCAGTCCACTAGTAGGCCTCTTACACAACTGCCAGGCCTGCCAAGGAAATAGTTGGGTGTCGGTATGTGAGTCATGGGCTCCAAATTTTTAGGAATTTGGCATGAGTGTTAATAAGAATACTGGTCAGTTGTTCATTAATAAAGATGCCATTTACAGTAGGTGAGATTCAACTTCTGAGAAATGGTAAATTGCTTCTTCCATACTTTAGCAATTATGAGCTTAGCAGCTAGCAAGACAAAATGAACCAATTTAAATTGGTGTTTAATAATGTCTAGCGGTTTAAAATGCAGAATGGCCAGCCAAGGGTCATTAGTGAGTGGCGTTCCTTGTAAGATACGCAACAGTGAAAAGACTCTGGACCAAAAACTATCCAACATAGAACAGGTCCACCAGCTGTGTAGAACATCACCAGCAGTCTGGCATCTTTGGAAGCAGTAGCCTGAATGGCCAGGGTAAACGTTCTAATCTGTAGGGGACCATATACCATCTGGCCATCACTTTATAGGCAGATTCAAGCGTGGTAACATTAATGGTACAGGAGGCTGTGGAGAAATGACATGCCAATCCAAGGCTGGCTTGTGAGCCTTCAAATCTTCTTCCCACCGAGTCACATAGGCAAGGGCTGTCGACGTGGGTAGTTGGTTAAGCTGAGAATATACCAAGGAGATAAGGTTATAAGCCAGTGGGGTGCAGTAGCAGGTATGTTTGAAGACAGTGAGTGGTGTGAAAAGATTCTTATCCCAAATGCTACCAGAAATCCGTGTCTGATCTGGGTGTTAGTCCTTTTATTTTTAAAAGCGGGAAGGAACTTATGTGAAATGCAGATCTTCTTTTATTTGCCTGTTTGTCTGCATGGGCAGTGACATTACATTACGCTGTCTTTCAATTCTGTCCTTGCTGGATTCTATCCTCTTACTTTGTGTTCAGTGTATCTGAGATGAAAATTCAGGTTCTGTCTCCATTCATGTCTTTCATTTTCCAATTTTTTTCTTTTTTCCAATTTTTTTGTGACATCTGCATATAATCTCCGGCTGGTCATATAAAATAGGATCTCTCTTTCACTCTGGTACAATGTGGTCAAAGCAACAAACATACATGATAATTCTTCTCAAATCGGCTAAGGTCACATGATGAAAGGCTCATTCCAAATTTTGTGGATGTGAACATGAGCAAAGTCTCCGCAGACAGCACTTTTTTCTTACAGGTTCTCATTATTGCCCAGTGCTAAATGGGTATCATCAGAGATGGCCAAATCTGCCTTGTGAAGGATGGCCCGTGTATGAGAGCCCTTCAAACTTTGCCAAAAGATGCTTTCCTGATTATACAGGGCAATGCACATGTATCAAGGCATTAAAGTGAGCATGAGGCAAAAATAAAAGAAATTTCATTATTACTTACATTGAATATTAGCCACTTTCAGGTCCCTGCATGCTTGGGGTGCTCTGGTATGCAAACATTGACTAACTTTCCCAGTCGAGAGCCTACCTCAACCCCCTCCCCCCTCCTCATTTCTATGATAGGCTGCCTCACTATCAGAGCTAGGGCAATAGTGCAGAAGTGTGCTACAGCATATGTTATCTATACTGTATCTTGCACCTCCAAGACCTACTAATTATTTTTATTTTACCAGTAGCTTTGAAGTAAGTAATGAACTGTTTTTTGTTCATATACTATAACACACATGTGTCAAACACAAGGCCCAAGGGACGAATCCGATCCAGCAGGCCATTTCATGTGGCCCTTGCAGTTCTCCTTCAAGTGCGGCACCCCCACTAGCCCTGCCTTCCCTGGTCTCAGCATTCAGCAGACTCTGGCAGCTGGCTCCAGTCCTCCTCTGCTTCTCTGTGTAGCTGCAGAGAGGCTTGTCTCTGCCCCACCCCCATCTGAGCAGTTGGCAGCAGAGAGGAGGACAGAACTCCTCTCACAGATCCTGTGCAGCCACATAGCACCAGCTGTCTCCACTTACCCTGGTCTCAGCATTCAGAAGTCTCTGACAGCTGACTGCAGCCTTCCTGTGGTCCTCCTCCAGATTCTGCTTTTTCTGCTTCCCAGTTCCACCCCCAGCTTCTTCTCAGGAGCAGCACATGGTAAGAGGGTGCACTGTAAAGTAAGGGAGGGTGGGGGCTCTTGACATCTAATGTTAGGGGGGGATGGGGTGATCTGGACATCTAGTCTTACAGATACAACCTGCCGTTTGAGGGCAATCGTAATGCTGATGTAGCCCACAATGAAACTGAGTTTGACACCCCTGCTATAACATATTGGAATTGTAGAATAAGTACCACATTGTTACATCACTGCAAACTCCTCTAATCAAACCATCCACTGAGAGATGCAAAATATAAGCAATCCTTCACCAGAATCGGTAAAGTCCAACGAGTATTCCATACAAACATGGCTGAGATTATTTATAGTATATGTAAACCCAAGCAATAAAATACCATATAAGCTTGAACATGTTAATGTATTTCCAAAATTCCTCTTCTATATGTTCAAATACTGCCGGTTTCATTAAATTAATACTTCCAGGTGATCCTGCCTTGAGGAGCCTTGTGCAGGCACTTCCTGTTATAGTGTGCCAATGCTCTGTACCTGTCTGTCACTTATGTTTCTGCATTGTCACCCTGCAACCTGTGCCCCTGGCCTGCTAGTTGTTCTTGTCACCCTGACACATGCTCTGCTAATATAAAACAACAAGCAGCTGTACCAGTGCAAACTAGGAAAACCAGGAAACCAGTGCTAGGGAATAACATGGAACAGTTGCTGGAATGCAGGCAGTTCCTGCCCATTTAATCACCATGCTCAGATGCAGGAGAAGGCCCCTTTGACTAATTTTTTCACAACTCCCTGGGTTTCTAGAAATGCACAGGGAATATAATTTTCTGTTTCCCTACCTCAGCAGCTCAGAGAGGCCACTTCTGCTAAAGAAGACATAGCTGGGCAAGTGACCTGCAGCCAGGTAAGATCTCCTCCACTGTCAGAATCAGTGTGCTGGCAGCCAGGCAAGAGACTATGGTAGGAACCATGAACCAGGCGGAGACAGAAAGTGCAGTTAAAATCACACCTTTAATGAAATAGCAAATAACATAGATCAGGAACCTAGTCAAAACGGAAGCCAGGGTTTGGATGTCAGAGCAGGTTATCAGAAGAGCCAGAGTAGGGAAACCAGAAGTCAGCGTAGTCAGGAGCCAAAAATAAGGAAAAGGAATCAGAAGAGAAGTCTGCCAGAGTTGTACACAGGAACACACTGGAGATAATAGACCATGGTATCCAGGTGAGTCACTGTGGAGACAATGAGTAGCTGGTAATTGACCGACAGCTTAGCAACTTCTGAGCACTGAAAGAAAAGATCTGCTCATTAAGTAGCAGGAGCCCAGCTCTGACAGACTAATAGCACACAGCTTTTCCTGAAGACCCAACTCCTGTGAGCAATTCCCCAATTGCTACCACAGTACTGTAATTACAGTGGGGTGGCCTTGTGTCCTTGGCTCCCTCCAGCTGTTTGTCTATGTTACCAGAACTACCCTGGACATTGAGAGAGATGCTGTTTATGAGGATAAGCACGAGAAACTGTTTGTACTGATCTACCAAAGCAGTGATTCTTAGCAAGACTTTCTGCTGCCATTGAGTATTTTTCAGGGTCCTGTCCACGGCAGGAGTTCTGGAAGATCTGGCATTTCTGCCAGTACTCTACATGGCCGCAGAAGTACACATCAGCCTCAGTCTGGTGCCAGACGGCCTTTATAAGAAGGCTCATCACTTCCTCTAGTTGCTGGATGATCTCTAGATCCCCATGCCCTGTTCCTGTTTCCTGTGATTCTGACTTGTGATTTCCTGTTACTCGGCTTGCTCCTGGACCTGTCTGCTCTGCCTTACCCCTGATCAGACCTCAGCTTGGCTTACGGACACTCTCTCTCTCTCGCTCCTCAGTGAATGACCTCGGTCATCCCATCTGACTACGACCGCTCTGATTCCCACCTGGTACCTGACCTTGGCTTGAATCGACTACCCAGTTAACATCCAAATCCCGGAGGGGCTTGCATACCACGCACAGGCGCCTCCTGTCTGCAGACCTATCTCCGTACACCAGCTGTGCTTCTGAGTGGACCACCAGCCAGCACTCCTACAGGCGACCTGTGCAACTTTGGGCCAGACTCCCGCTGTCCCACTCTCAGGGGAGTCCGGAACTTAGCCGCAAGGGAAGCCCTCTCTCCATTGGCCTCCATCACCAGGTACGGGATAGTATTATAGAGATTATGCTATGCAGCCACATGTTACCCTGATTGAGTCACACAGTTATTGCTGTGAAGAGTCCATTTTTGTGCAACTTCCATAATCTGCTTTGTGTTATTTTGCAGTTGTGCATGCTATTTGCAATTCTGACCATGTTTTGCATTATTTATTGTAATTTTGCACTTGTTTAGTGAAACTGCGAGGTACAGTTACTCACAATCTGATCATTCACTTGATTACGCATCCTGCTACACTTAGTGGTGTATTTACTAAAGATGGAGAGTACAAAATCATGCTCACTTCTGCATAGAAACCAATCAGATTCTAAACTCAGCTTGTTCAATTAAGCTTTGGCAATAAAACCTGGAAGCTGATTGGTTTCTATACAGTAGTGAGCCTGGTTTTGCATTCTCCAGCTTTAGTAAATAAACCCCTTAGTGTCTACAAATAGGATCATTCATGTCAAACAATGGTGATGGGAGTGACATGACAGCTGTTCCCAGTAGTAATACTCCAAAGTGAAAAGCAGGCAACCTACCACCCCTGCAATAATGGTCATATTATTCCTACAATTTGTAGATGGACTGCAATCCAAAAAGGTCAGAGAAACCATGCAAGAAAAAGATAGAAGCGACCCCAATTTAAAATTCCATGAACTATTAGGATTGTCCATATCATATTTTGAATAAAGACACATAGGCTTGCACATACCTATGGCCATCGTAGATTGGAAACTAATAGACCCACCAGCAACCTAACAGGCAGCTCCATAGAAGATAATTCAGAAACTGACAAAAGAGATGGCTTAGCTGCAAACAGAGTGTCCCTGTTGAATTGAAAACAGGAATACTGCTTTGAGGAGCAAGGATGAGATGCCTCCTTGTGGAAAAGGCACACACCACCTCTAAGGTGGCCAAGTTGGGCAAGGTCACCTTCCCCATGCTGGGGCTGACAAATTTAGTAATTTTTTAGAGAGGCTGCTCCAACTGTACACAGAGAAAGCTGTTAAACCAGGAAGCCAGGAGTCAAACAGTTAGGCAGCAAAGTGGAACAACTCCCCATTTAAAAACTGAAGACATGGTGGTCGACTGTCCTGCTACGCTTGAATGGTTCCATGGCCAAGATATCAAGTGCCACTTTGATAACAGCTCACAGGACACTACCCTGCCAGAATCATTGTTCAAATGATACTTTCCCAAGAAGGAGATGAGCCCACACATGCCAATGAACTGACAGCAACCAACGAGTTCCATGTAGAAGGGGACTGTGGGGGCAGGACCTTGGCCAATGGGATGTAGTAATCACAAGTGCCACCAGGGCATGAATATCCTCTGGGGACTGAGGGCGTAGATGCTGAAGGGGTGCCCTACACACTTGGTCACACCTAAGCAAATCAGAAAATCAAGAAAATGCTTCATGCTCTGGAAGCACTGGATGGACCTGATGCATGCTCTGTAGAAGTCTGTGGAAAAGCTGGAATTGTCAGGGTTTCCTTTGATACAAAGGTTGTGGTACCACCTAATTAAGAACTCACCCTGCGAAAATGTCAACTCTCACCATGGATTGCAAGGTTTTGCTGTCTTCCTTCCCCTCAGAACTGGCTAGATTTGTCACAGAAGCACAAATACTACCACCCCTACAACTGACCACCGAGAAACCGACACCCACTCAGTTAGAAGCAGTAAGATATCTTCTGGGTAAGTGATCAGAAGACCATGACCTGTACTATAGCAATACAATTTGTGATATATATCCAATAATACAGTACCTCTATTAGGATGTCAAACAGATGCTAGAACAGATGATGTACCAGGGGGTGATTGAAGAGAGAAAGAGCCCATGGGTTGCTCCAATAGTCCTGGTTAGGAAGAAGGACAGCACCGCTTTTGAGTGGACAATAGGCATCTGAATGTTGTGACAATGAGGAATGGCTATCCTACTCCACAGATTGAGGCATCCCTTGCTGTTGTACAATAGGTCAACTTTTTCTCCACATTCAATGTTGCTAGTGGATATTGGCAGAACCCCGTCACCAAGACTGGTCAGACAAGGACTACTTTAATTTCTCCTATGAGGTTGTGCCAGTTCAAAAGGATTCCCTTTGGACTGAACAACACACTTGCCACATTCCAGAAGACCTTGGAACATAACCTTGGAGACATTCATCTTGTTAATACCCTTATTTATTTATATGATGTGCTGCTGTTTTCTGCCAAGTCAATGACCATCTTGCATACTTAGTTCATTTGGCTACATCAGTATGGGCTGAAGCTCAAACCCAATAAGTGCCACCTATTCAAGCATTCAAGCATGAGACTGGGTTTTTTGAACATGTCATCTCCAGACAAGGCATATTTCCCCCAAGAAATGAAAGGCCATACAGGCCTTCAATTATCTTGACCAAAGTCAGAGATTTTCTGGGACTAGCAGGGTTTTATCATTGTTTCATCAAGCACAATGCCCATCACTCTGTCTTGATTCAAAAGCTCCTATGTTGGGTAGGCTTGAAAAGAGGCCAAATGAAAATGCAATGGGGATCAGGACAACTGGAGGATTTTGACTTTTTGAAACAGCACCTGTTGACTCCCATGCTAGCCTTTCCTGACTTCTCCATTGCATTCAGGCTAAGATCCAATGTAAATACACAAGGCCTAGGGGCCATACTATCACAAGTTCAAGGCGGCTAGGCGAGGATCATCGCCTGTGCCATTTGAAGACTACATTAAAGGAACTGAAAGAAACCCTGAAAACCAAAGCTCCTTCAGGCTACAGCTGTTGACCAAGCTGGAGTTTAGCTACCAACAGCTACATTTGATGCTCTGGAGCAGGGTTTCTCAACCTTTTTTCAGTCAAGACACCCCTCTGTACAATCTCAAGGCATCTCATTTGGTACTGTATAGAACAAAACTAATAGTTTTACATAATTCAACAACATTAGTACATGTAGGACACCCAACATTAGAGGTGATTTATTCTTCCAAAGCAAATACACCTTTGCACACTGATACTGACTAGTAATTCCAATGTTTCTCTTCTCTCTCAGTTTCTCTCCCTCATTCACCTAATGTGAGCCCAGTACTGATGGACTGGGGCAGGGAAGAAGCAAACAAGGATGCTGTGCAGGCCACCGATGTCCTGCTTATCAACCAATGAAGTAATTGGTTGTTAGGATGCCGGGGGTTAGAAGGTTGTAATGGTAAACAAATGAAAACCTCTGTCTTTTTGTAACTCAAAGGCAAGCTTGATCCATCTGCTGAGGGCAATTTTTATGCATTTTGCCAAGGCACCCCTGAAGAATCCTGAAGGTGCCCCAGGGTGCCTGAGCTCCCTGGTTGAAAAAGGTTGCTCTGGAGCAATGTTGGGCAGCCTATCTGACAAAGTTTGAATACTCTTTGCATTATATCTCTGGAAAGACTTGGCAAGCCTGCCCCACTGACCATTGACTTTATTACACTATCATGGATGCCATCACATTCTAGTTATGATGGACCACTTTGCCAAGTTTGCTGTGGGAATTTTGACAAGAGAGTGGACCACCAAGACCACTGCCAAGATATTGTGTGCACTTCTACCTTTCTTATGGCTATTTGCAAAAAGGACATTCAGACTAGGGATCTTGTTTCAAAAGTGATTTTATCCAAGAATGATACCACCCACCAGGCATTAAGTAGATGCACACTACCCCATACCACCCACAAGGCAATGGGGCATGTGTGAGGTTCAATTGCACCGTAATAGAACTGCTGAGAGGCTTCGCTCATGGAAGATAAATAAAATGAACCCATTACTTTGCCCTGGAAATACAACCATACAGTACATTCCATGACAGGCTGTTCATCTTACCATACTATGACTTCCTGAATTCAGGAATGTGTACAGTTTGGGTACAGCAAGGAGAGTACTCTGCCATTCAACCTAGGGACACAGTGATAGTGTGACATACAGCACTAGTAGTCAAAGAAGCTGCAGGAAACTGGAAGCACTGATATGCAGCAAAGGATGAAAAAAATATAAAGATAAGTATTTTATTGATTAAAAGAAAACGCTTGGCATTTCTTTATCAAACACAGTGTTTTGTTTATCATATACAGTTATCATAAATCAATTATTTTATTCAGTTTGGGCTTACAATGTACATATACTTTAAAAGAGAAGTAAAACGTGCATCGAATGTCCAAAGTACAGTGAACTCTGGGGAAAAAAAATATCATTACACTCTTTACACTGCCAAACTATTTCAAAAGATACTTTAAATTACTTGCTTTGAAAGCAAACATAGGTTTTTGCAGTAAGAATGCCTTTATAACTTACCTTTTTCCTGCACTTACCTTTATCCTTCAAAAAAACACCTCATTACATTAAAAAATGCACTTATCCTAAATTAGCATATTAACGATCTACCCTCTAGAAGGTGCGCTTTGAACTTTAAATGAAAACTCAAGAAAACTACAGCAGGAGCTGCAATTTAATGCTCTGATAATTTGCAATTCCTTTTTCACTTGCTGAGCGATCTTTAAATATGGACTGCATAGTCACCACCATCCTAACATTAATCTAGGTATCAACATGGAAGATATTATCTGATATACTCCAGGCTTTCATTTTAATAGTTTTCTCATAAAATTACCTTGACTAAATATTTGAAGTATACCTGAAACTAAAAACTACTACTAACTTCAAGTAACAGACAACCACATACAGTCACGATACATGACATGAAAAGACATATTGAGATAACAATGAACCAGCAAACACAAATGCTCCTGCGCTTGGGGATGGACTCAATGCAGGCTACTACCACATTAAGAATGTCCTGGAACTAGCACACCTTGCTGCCCTCAAATGGACCGGGGGAATCTAAATATACTGAATGAGGAAAGAACAGAGAGACAGGCCTAGTGCATTACCATAAAAAATGTTTAATAATAAATAAAATAGGTGTTGTACTCACAAACGAGAATAAAGTGAAGGCACATCATAAAAGAACAGCTGGATCAACACCGCCCTAACAGTCCGCAATGGGGAGTGTAGACATCCAATAGGCTGACGCGTTTCGAGGACTTGCCTCTTCCTCAGAGCCCTCGAAAGTCCTCGAAACGCCTATTGGATGTCTACACTCCCCATTGCGGACTGTTACTCAGCACGGTGTTGACCCAGCTGTTCTTTTATGATGTGCCTTGACTTTATTCTCATTTGTGAGTACAACACCTATTTTATTTCTTATTAAACATTTTATATTGAGATAACACCTTTGCTATGAATAAATGCTCTCCACATCTCAGCTAACCCAGTGGTGTATGTAGGTTTTGTGCTCCCCTAGGCAACACAAAAATCAGTCACCCCCACACCCCCCGTATAGAGAGGCTGACACCGACCAATGCCATATGCCACAGCACCCCCCCCCCCCCCCGTGGAGGAGAGAGCCTGATTAATTGACCAACAACACCCCTGCCCCCCACCCAAGAGAGCCTTCCACTGCCATTGCCCCCCATACACCACCTACCCCACCCGGCGAGAGAGAGAAAGACCTTCACATCTCTGGACATCCTCGGGAATGAGAGTTGGGCTCTGCATATACCGTCAAGCAGCCCACAACCTCCCTTGGATCCCACCTGGTCCGCATGCCGCGTGTGTCCCTTCTTCTGTGCCTTCTTCCAGGGGGCAGTGCTGCCCCCTGAAAAATGCCGCTCTAGGCAAATGCCTTGTTTAATTTGTGGTAAAAAACCCCCCTGAGCCAACCTGTGTTTTCTATCCCTCATCATAAGATAAAGTTAGAACACTGGTGTGACCCAGTGATGGATGTGTTAGGACGGGGGATTGGGGGATTTGTGCTAGGAGAGGGGATTTTGAGGTAGGGGTGTGCTAGGCGGGAGGATTGGGGGGGGATTTGTGCTAGGAGTGGGGATTTGGGGGCTGTGCTAGAAGGGGGAATTTGGGGAGGAATTTGTGCTAGGAGATGGGATTGGGGGGGGGAAATTTGTGCTAGGAGACAAGATTGGGGGGAATTTGTGCTAGGAAAGAGGGATGAGGGGATTTGTGCTAGCAGGGGGGATTGGAAGAGATTGTGCTGGAGGGGGAGAGAATTTGTGCTAGGAGGGGGGATTTGGGTGGAGAAGAGGGATTTGTTGGGAAGAATAATTTGGAGGGGGTTGTGCTAGGAGGAGGGATTTAGGAGGATTTGTGCTAAGAGGCGGGATTGGGGGAACTTGAAGAATGTGAGGGGGGGATTTGAGGGAGAGGAAGGGGGAATTTGTGCTAGGATGAAAAATTTGAGGGGAAAGAGGATGTGTGCTCGGAAGAGTGAAGTAGAACTACAGGTGAAGTTTATTTTTTTTGGGGGGGGTGGGCCTGCAAGTAGCTGGCCCAACACTGGCCCTGGCTGCAGTGCTAGAACATGCTAGGTGACACAAGCCACTGGAGAAGTGACCATGATACCTCTTCTTTTGTAAGGGATTTCAGCTAGATTGACTCGATGCATGCTCGTGTGTGGTAGTAAAACAGGTGTAAGGGCCGCTTTAACTGTATTGTAAACCTCATTAACTCTAGCAAATGGAGTTAGCCAAATGGAGGAGAAAGCACATAGATTGCCTCGTCCACAGTACTGACCAGGCTGTATTGCTTTGACTGAATTGGAGAAACATGAATGGTCAAGACCTTGTATGTGGCAAGGGTTTTTCAGGTGAGACAATATACAGTATATGTGTGTAGTTCAACTGCGTATTTAGACTATTATAACACTGTAAATCAGAACTCCAAGCAAGCAGTAAAATACACTAAAATATCTTGCCCGAAAAAAGATTCAGACTTCTTTTCAGTCAATCATGTGTCCCAAACCTGCCAGACACAAAGGCCAGTCCCATGAACTCACTTTTCTCCACTGCAGCTAAAAAATGTTACTTGATCTCAAACCTGCCTTCCAATTAAATAATGCTCCATTCAGCTTAGAATAGATTGTTCTAAATGGTGAACTGTTACATGCAAAGTCTTCATTTTTACTGAATTTCTTTATGTCATAGCTTGTATATTCTGAATACATCCAGAAATTGTTAAATCTACAACAGTCAAAATGACAATCAGTATACTATTTATTTCAGGTACTTATATAGTGCCATCAATTTACACAGCGCTTTACACATATATATTGTACATTCACATTAGTTCTTAACCCTCAAGGGGAGTACAATCTAAGGTCCCTAACTCACATTCATACATACACATACTAGGGCCAATGTAGACAGGAGTCAATTAACCTACCAGCATGTCTTTGGAGTGTGAGAAGAAACCAAAGTACCTGGAGGAAACCCACACAGGCAGAACATGCAAACTCCAGGCAGGTGGTGCCATGGTTGGGATTTGAACCAACGATCCCTAGTACTGCCAGGCGGAAGTGATAACCATTTAGCCACTGTGCTGCCCGCAGATCCTTGTGAATACTGTGGACAAGTATACTATAACTCCAAATTTAAATGAAATTAATATGGATTATCAGATAAAGTAGAATGAGAGAAATGTTTATTCATGTTAAGCCTACGTGGAAACCTAAATATATATTTTGTTATTTATTTTATTGCTTACCCCAACATATTTTTTCATGTTATTTTGATATGTCATATGTTAAGTCTTTTATATTTTTGATATTATGTTAACACTGAACTGAATACAAATTGTTTATCAGTTTTCGAGAGAGGATTGTGTATAACTAAAGCCAAAACTTTTTTTTTTTTTTAGTTTTGGATAGAGTGGAGAGGGATTAGAAGACCTGTCAGTTTTTATTGCTGTCTGTGCCCAGTTAAGGAGATGCACCCTCTCTATTTGTACTATTTACCATTGTTATTAAAAGAGAGAGTAAAAGTAAATCCTAAATTTTGGGTTGTCCCCAGAACAGTAATATAGGGGAAATATTCCAATGGGGACACTAGTTCTCGTGACCTGGGGGTCCCCAAAGAATTCCCTTAATTTGCAGAGATTTCCTCTCACTTCCTGTTTCTCTATGGGACAGGAAATGAATGAAAATTTCTGCAATGGGACACAGATGGTGAACAAACCCTCCCTTGCTCCATTCAAAATGAAAAAAAAAATATTGCCTATAGTTCTACTTTAAGTTTTTCCTTCTTTCTGTGTTTCCGTTTTGGGGACCTCCACTCATTTCCTGTCGCTATGGCATCTATCAACAAGGCCAGTGAGAGGAAACAGAACAGAGGGTAAGGCCCCTTTCAGATGGGGTGGAGCCATCAGAGGATCTGCTTGCTCAGCAGGGGATCTCTCCACTGATCCCTGCTGCACAAGTGGATGACAGGTCTAGGCTTGCTCCGCTGCTGCAGAGCAGACACAGCCTGCTGTTTTCTATGGGGCGGTTGGATGGAAATGGACAATCTGTGCGTTTCCACCCGACTATCATCTGATCCGATCCACAGGACTGATGGGGAACGGATCCCCATCTTTCTGTTTTTAGCGTACCGGATCGGATCAGATGCTGGCGGGTGTCAGCAGACACATATCCTCTGACACCCGCCACTTCATAGCTATGGATGGTCCAATCAGTTCCACCTGAAACACAGACAGGCGGACCCGATCGGACTGCCAGTGTAAAAGGGGCCTTAATTGGATTTCCCATTGACAGTTGTCCCAGTGCAAACTGCCAGAGATTGGACCCCCCTTAGTTCTTGGCCCTAAAACAAGTGTGTGTTGGGAGGGCTTGGGGTAGTGGTAATCTCCCATTGTTGACACCTGTCCCCGTCACAACTGTCTCTTCTGACTTTATCTTGTGTCAAACAAATGCCCCAGGTGCCAGCATTTACCCGAAGACCATTCAGAAAAATCCATTCAGAATAGTAGATTGTCTCCCAGAGACTGGCCATTCAGGGGGTGTCTTCAGAAATCATAATGTAGCCATGGCCATGCAATCGTTTCCTGATTCGATCGTTATCAGATGAATGGAGCAAAGATTGTCTTGTGTCTATTGTTGGCCTAAAGCAACCCACAAACAGGTAAGACTACGTGCACACTGCAACTGTCATAGACTTTAACTCTACTAACTGCAGAAAAAAGCTAAATGAGGCAAAAATGCTGTACCGCATTTAGCGCTTGGACATTTATTCATTTCATTGACCAGAGTACTTGCCATTGAAATGAATAAGTGCCCAATTGCTAAATATGGCTAGCGCTTAGTCATGTTTACATGCGTTTTTGCCGCATTTGGCATTTTTTGGCCAAAACCTTCCTCTCCTGAACTCGATTCTTCTGCATTCAGGAGAGGGATGTTTAACTGCCCCAAACTCTGCTGCTGCTAAACTCTGATAAAAGTTCATGTGTGTATAAACACAAAGGCTTTTATTGAGTTGAGTTCAGGGGCTTTGGAAAAAAAACACCAAAAGTTCATTAACTCACGTTTAAGAGCAGCAATGTACATGAGGCCTAGATTGGGAGGCAATTTAGCATCTGTCTGGAATCCCCTTAGGGGGTAAACAAATGATCAGACAGGCTGAAGGTCTACACAGTTCTGGACTCCCCACCCCTCTCCAACAATATTATAGACAGCTCTGCTGTTCCACTGGGTACAGTTGAAAGTGTGCCTACAGCCAAATGTTTATGTGTGTGTTTTGGCTAGAGAACGAAAAGGGTAGAACCTCTGTTTTAATTATTTCTGTGTCTCTGTTTGGGAGATTCTTGCATCCTATTTTGCTGACATCAAAATGGCAAAAAGCAAGGGGAAATTTGCAGTAGATTTGGGGATGGCTAGAACTATTGGCAGCTAGTTTATGATGTGTCCACTTTGGGGATATTTCATTACTTCCTATTTTTGTAACCTAACATCTTGGACAACAAAAAAGACCTAAGCTGAAGTTCTAATCCATTGTCTGCTATTTCCAAAGCAACAAAAAATGAGTTGGGGTTGACCTTGAAGTGTTCATGGTTGTAACATACAAGTATATACAGTATGTCCATCCTGTTTGACCAGATTTAGAAAGTCTTGTCCAGTTGTAGTGATGGGCCGAACACCTCCCTGTTCCATTCACAGTTGAACATTCAAACCTAATGAAGGTTTGACCGTGAACTTCGAACCTGTACAATTCATTAAGTGGTATCTTACCGCATCTGAGTGTGCAGTAAGATACCACACAGTTACTAAAATACCACATGAGTTATATTATTAAGCCATGCAATATTTTAGTAGTGAAAATGTTTCAGCTGTCAGTGGGCAGCTAAATGACTTTTCTGAGGTGCCGAGGATTACCTTTTTATGCTAGCTGCTATCCACTTACTTTTAGGTTGCGCTCACTTACTGATTTGATACAAATGTAAAAAGAATTGCTGACAATTAAATATTTTTAAAAAAACAGCGTGGAGTTCCCCCCCATACATACCAAGCCCTTCGGGTCTAGTATGGATTTTCAGGGGAAACCCCAAGCCAAAATTTAAAAAAAAATGGCGTGGAGTCCCCCCCTCCCCCAAAATCCATGCCAGACGCTTATCCAAGCATGTAGCCCAGCAGGTCCTGAACCATACCAGGCCACATGCCCGCAACATGGAGGGGTGCTTTGGGGGGGGAGCTCTCCCCCAAAGCACCTTGTCCTCATGTTGATAAGGGCCTCTTTCCACAACCCTGGCCGCTGGTTGTCTGCAGCGGGTGGGCTTATCAGAATCTGGAAGCCCCCTTTACGAAGATTCCAGGTACCCCCCATGTGAATGAGTATGGAGTATGGTACTGATACGCATTCACAAAAAAAAAAAAAGTGTAGTGCAAAAAATGACAGAAGACAGTATTTGACAAGTCCTTCATTAAAAACAAAAATATAACAAATGTCCCAGGAAGTTGATCCAACGTCAATCATGATGCCCGCTGCCACTGCCGAGCCCCCCCAAAAAATGCTACGCTCTCGATGCTGGCTCCTGCTGTCTGACAGCTGTGCCGATCTGACAGTTCTTAAATATCTAAGGGGCAGGGGCCACCCGGTGAAGTCAACAGGGTAATCCCGCCCCCTTGTAACGTCATCATGCTCTGCAATTGGCAAAAGCATTGCACCTGATCTGAACACCTTTACCATTCGTATGTTCGCTGAACACATGAATGGCCGATGCTCGAGTCAAACTTATTTTCGACTTGAGCATCAAGCCCAACTCTATCCAGTTGTCTGCCTGTACATAAACCTGACAATGTGGGTGTAAAATATTAGTGTGGCAACCAATAGACAAGCAGAGATCACCCAATGGTTCTTTTTAAAATAAAGAGGCCCTATCACCAACTTATTATTTATTTTCGTTAATGTTTCTTTTCATTTGCACTGTGCCTCTGAGCTTGTTATTAATATCTTTTAAACAGAAAATTAATTATTATACACACAACTAATAAACCTTTGTGTTATAACAAAGCCAAGGAATGTTTTACCAGACTGCTATGCTATAACGAACTTAATAATAACTTTACCAGTCTACTTCTTTGTGCTCTGAATTTGAATTAGTCCTGCGTGCCAAGAGACATTTTCCAGAGGTGGGCTGTTGACCAGAGTATACAGACAGTGGCAGTGCGTTTCCCTATTGTTTTACAGGGCTCCAGCCAAGGGCACTGCACCTCAATGAAGGCTACAGTTCAGAGTGTTTCTGTTTTATGCCTTTAAGTCCACTTATGGAGCCTATTGCTGGATACGCTTATATATGACTGTATGAATTTTTATGTGTTTTATACACTTTACAGAGCAGTGTTCCCAAGTGGTGTAAATGGACAAACGGTGTGGATCGCTGTGGTTGAGTCCACTTAGCCCTCATGCACACTGGACGTTTTGATAACGCTGGTAACATTAGCTGTGTAAAGTCATGTTAAAAACATGACTTTTTCAGCTTTTTTAGTGTTTTTGCATTAGCGTTTAGTGGCATTTGCCCACGTTTGTGGTTTTTAGTGGGTTTTTTTTACCAAAAAAATTTTTTTTTTTTGGCCAAAAAATGTCCAAAAACGCCAGTTTGTGATGTTTTACTGCATTTTGTCGCGTTTTTCAGCGTTAGAGCATTTTTACAGCTAAAACATTCCTCTAGAAACCCACTAGTTCTGGAGGGTTTTTTTGCAGCCACAAAAAGTCCCAGCCAAAAAACGTTGATTACAGTCTGTGTGCATGGACACATAGGATAATATGCTGGGGAGTTTACTAGCTGTAGAAAAAAACGTCAAAAGCCAAAAACAGCAGCTGTAAAAACGTCCAGTGTGTATGAGGACTTATGTGCAGTTCCAGATGCCTGACTAATAAATGGAAGGGTGTTGAGGATTAACTACATGTGCTTCAGAGTGATGCATAAAACAGTGGACAAAATTCTGATGTGGTTCAAATTCATCACTTTTCACATGATGATCTCCGAGGACTACCAAGGACCTCAACTGTAACAGCAGCAGACATGTCAAGGCTTAAAATAAGTCTCTATAAGGCCCCTTTCACACAGGACAGATCTGTTATTTCCAGCAGGATATTTATCTGCTGATCCACTGTTGATCAGAGCAGAGCAGGCGGATGACATGGACCGAGCCCGCTCAGCTCTATGGGCTTTTGGGTATAAACACACTGGCTGTCCATTTACATCCAACTACCTCTGGCCCGCCTATGCAGAAGACGAAAGATACTTTTCCGTTTGTTTTTAGATCATATCATCTCAGAGGTAGACGGGTGTACACCAACACAAATCTGCTTACACCCTCTTGTCCATAGAGATGAATGGAGTGGAAAACTGACAGGTGGACCTGATTGGAAGGGACATGTGAAAGGGGCCTAAGACTGGCCATACATTATACTATTTTCTTGAGATTTTTGGTTTAGATTTACAAAAACCATAAAATAGGAGGTCAAACCTAACAACACTTTTTATTATATAGTATTATTATATAGTATTTATATAGCGCCAAAAGGTTTGCTCAGCGCTGTACAAAATAGTGGGGGACAGTACATGAGACAATACAGTAACAAAACAATATACGAGAGGTTCGAGGGCCCTGCTCTTTCGAGCTTACAATCTAGGAGGGAGGGGATAGTGGTAGAGGAGGAATTGGCTGTGGGGGATGGAGTGGTAGAAGGAGTGGAGGAGATCGGCTGTTAGGTGAGGGTGGGGTAGGCTTCCCTAAAGAGATGGGTTTTCAGGGTGCGCCTAAAGGTGAGGAGGGTAGGTGACAGTCTGATGTATTGGGGTAGTGAGTTGCAGAGGATGGGGGAAGACCTGGAGAAGTCCTGGAGTCGGGCATGGGAGGAGGAGACCAGGGAGCTAGAAAGTAGGAGGTCTTGTGAGGAGCGAAAAGTACGGGTTGGGTGGTATTTGGGTATCAGGTCAGTGAGGTAGTTTGGGGCAGCATTATGAATGGCTTTGTATGTCTGTGTTAGTAGTTTGAATTTTATGCGTTGGGCAATCTGAAGCCAATGGAGGGAATGATAGAGGGGTGTGGCAGATGCGGAGCGATTGGTAAGGTGGATGAGTCTGGCCGCTGAGTTCAGGATAGACTGAAGTGGGGATAGTCTGCGATGAGGTAGGCCGTTGAGAAGGGAGTTGCAGTAGTCCAGGCGTAAGATAATAAGGGAGTGAACGAGTAGTTTAGTAGTGTCTGGGGTTAGGAACGAACGTATTTTGGAGATGTCGCAGAGGTGGAGCCTGCATGAATTTGCCAGAGATTGGACATGGGGTTGGAAGGTCAGATTTGAGTCTAGAGTGACACCTAGGACTTTGGCTTGCGGGGTGGGACTGATGGTGGCTTTGTTGGTCGTGATGGAGAGGGTGGGGGCGCGGCCTGGGGGGAAAATTAGGAGCTCAGGCTTTGGAAAGATTTAATTTGAGGAAGTAGAGCGACATCCAGTCTGATATGTCGTTCAGTAGGCGGGTGATACGGGCGGCTTCCAATTGTATCCAATAGACAGGCTCTTGCACTACATAGTTGAAGGTAAATCTAAAGGAAATTGGGCAGAAATTTTACAGAAAATTGCATAGTGTATGGCCAGCCTAAGCCCTGGTTCACACTTGATCCAACTTTGGAATCGTGCGACTTCACTTGAAGTCGCACGATTTCAAAGCTGCATGTCAGTGTGACTTCAGTGACATCTGTGCAACTTCATGCACAGATGTCTATGCAAGTCACACTTGAAATCGCAACAAATAGAGCAAGAACCTTTTTTTCAAAGTCCGCAAAGTTGGAGTGAACGCTTCTTTTGCCGACAATAGGTGTGAACTTTATGATAAAGGCAAACTGCTCAGCAGATGTAGACTCTAAACTGTCCTCTGTATATGAATATGTCGGAAAAATATAAACACAGAAACTATGATCCATGATTTCATCACTTTACTGCAATGTTATTATTGATTGAATTCTAGATTAGTCTATCTTGCTCTGTATTTCTTGCTGTTTTATAAGTCCTGTAAATTGCATCTGAGGGTGTATTGTAATAGCTGTTTGATATGATTTAGGTGGGCTAGTGACCTGACTATACAGACAGTGGTAGTCTCCTTTCCTATTGTCGTACAGGCATGTCTCATTCATGTTTCTGTACTTTTATTTAGGCCTCATGTACACTTGAACTCGCCTAGTTGTTAAACTCTCCTAGCTGCAGAAAAATGCTGCAAACGCATGAAAATATGGTTCTGCCTTTAGCAGCTGGACATTTATTTATTTGATTGGCCAGAGTATTTTCCACTGAAGTAGATAAAATGCCCAAATGCTAAACGCAGCTAGCATTTCCACGTGTTTTTGCGATATTTAGCATTTTTTGGCCAAAACGTTCTTCTGAACGTGGTTATTCTGCGTTCAAAAGAGGAACGTTTAACTGCCCCAAAACTCTGCTGCTCTGGTAAAAGCCTATGTGTACATGGACACATAGGCTTTTATTGAGATGAGTTCAGGGGCTTTGGCAAAAAAAAGGCCAAAAACTTCTAAACATACGCAGTGTACATGAAGCCTAAATGTTCTATGTAAATTCTTCTTTATGATCATTGCTCCTGTTATGTCATCCTCAGTGCTCAGGTGGGCTTTTGCAGAGGTGGGCCATTGACCTTGGTATACAGAGGCAGTATGCTTTCTTATTGTGTTAGAAGCATGTTTCATTCAGCTTTCTGTACTTTCATTTAATGTTCTATGTAAAATCTACTATACAATCACTGTTCCTGTTATGTCACCCTGAGTACACAGAAGAACTTTTACAAAGGTGGGCTGTTGACCTGATTATACAGTCAGTGGCAGCCTGTTTCTCCATTGTTCCACAAGGCTCCAGAGAAGATAGACTGAAAAATCCAGTGTCTCTATCTTTGTCTTTAATTCCATTTATGTACAGCTGCGGACATCTGACTGATGACTGGATGGGTGTGTGCGGACCAACTACACATGCTTCATGTGGCTTGCTAGAAAATTTGGCTAGTTCAGGAAGAGTCAATTCCCTACAACAGACCTCCCTCCTTCCCATATCATTGCCCTCTTCTCTTCAGGAGTATCTATCTACTGTGCTGACCCGGCATCTCCACCATTCCCCTCACCATACTCTTTTATGCATCTGCTGGGGTAGAACAAAGGAGAATACTATACAGCAGTGTCTCCAAAACTGTAGCTTGCCTTTATCTGCCTCTTGGGGCACTATTCCTCCAATTGACATCAACACAGGAGCATAATTCCTGCCCACTGACACCAAGGACAGGGCACTATTCTTTCCCTAATACCAACAATGGGGCACTATTCCTTCCCTGATACCAACAATGGGGCACTATTCTTTCCCTGATACCAACAATGGGGCACTATTCCTTCCCTGATACCAACAATGAGGCACTATTCCTTCCCTGATACAAACAATGGGGCACTATTCCTTCCCTGATACCAACAATGGGGCACTATTCCTTCCCGATACCAACAATTAGGCACTATTCCTTCCCTGATACCAGCAATGGGGCAATATTGTTTCCCTGATACCAACAATGAGGCACTATTCCTTCCCTGATACCAACAATGAGGCACTATTCCTTCCCGATACCAACAATGGGGCACTATTCCTTCCCGATACCAACAATTAGGCACTATTCCTTCCCTGATACCAGCAATGGGGCAATATTGTTTCCCTGATACCAACAATGAGGCACTATTCCTTCCCTGATACCAACAATGAGGCACTATTCCTTCCCGATACCAACAATGGGGCACTATTCTGTCCCCGATACCAACAATGGGGCACTTTTCCTTCCCTGATACCAACGGGACACTATTCCTTCCCTGATACCAACAATGAGGCACTATTCCTTTCCGATACCAACAATGGGGCACTATTCTGTCCCCGATACCAACAATGGGGCACTTTTCCTTCCCTGATACCAACGGGACACTATTCCTTCCCCGATACCAACAATAGGACACTATTCCTTCCCCTGATACCAACAATGGAGCACTATTCCTTTCACGATACCAACAATGGGGCACTATTCCTTCCCCGATACCAACAATGGGGCACTATTCCTTCACCGATACCAACAATGGAGCACTATTCCTTCCCCGATACCAACAATGGGGCACTATTCCTTTCCCCATACCAACAATGGGGCACTATTCCTTCCCCGATACCAACAACGGGGCACTATTCCTTTCATGATGCTAAAAATGGGGCACTATTCCTTCCACGATACTAAAAATGGGGCACTATTTCTTCCACGATACCAACAATGGGGCACTAATAAAACACTACTCTCTCCCCCCCTCCCCTGATAGCAACAATGAGACATTACTCCCTCCCCTAATAGCAACAACGGGGCACTATTCATCTGACTAATACCATGGAGTACTGTTTATTCCTATTATTGCCAGAGTGTTTTCTACTTCACACTGGCCACAGTCTGATATACCCCCCCCCCCCCCGAAAGTCTGAAGGATATTAAACTGGCCCTTTTCTTTAGAAAGTTTGGAGACTCCTGATAGATTGTCACTTGAGAGACAGTTTGGAGTCTGCTGGGGCTGCTGACATCACATCCCCCCAAAGTCTGAAGGACAGTATACTGACCCTTTGTTAAGAAAGTTTAGGGACCCCTGCTATAGAATGCCACTTGAGAGACGACTTGGAGTCTGCTGGGGTGGCTGACATTACATCCAAGATGATGGAGCTCATTATCAGTCTCATTGGTATCATTATCAGTCTCAAAGCTTTTGCCTGTCTACACAAAGGGGGCTTCTACAAGTCGACAACATGTCTCAAATGCATTAGATGCATATAAAATCTTATAGGAAGGTTTTTGTTAAAAAAATTATCTAGCTACAGGTTCTCTTTAAAGAAAGCCTTCTGTACTATGTTCTTGTATGAAAAAGTATTCTATTATCTTTGTATTGCTGCCTTTGTGTGAAATCCCTGGTGTTCCTGCCAGTCCCTCTGCTTCCCTATTAAAAACTGACCACACTGGGAAGGAGACCTTGGCGTGGTCATTTTTCTAGCTATACTGGAAACTCAGCCTCCTCTCTTCCAGTGATCACACTTGTCCTAACATGCCCCCACTGCACAACCATTCACTGGGAAGTTCAGTGTGCTGATGTTTCTCCTCTCCCAGCTCTCTGTTCTCAGCAGCATAAGGATCTTAGAGGGCATACAATCAATTATAAAACAGGTAAAAAAGGGTATTTATAATGTTTTTATATCTCTACACAAATACGCCTTTCATTTGTATTTTAAACTGAATGGCTTGTTTTACAAAGTGAGAATTTACATATACTTTAATGGCATTTTTTTTTTTGTCACATGCCCAGCTTGCCTAAATACTTTCCTCCATATCATATTGGATGGCAGATTCAGAGTGGCATAAAAGCCTGCAGTAAATTCAGCAGAGTATTGGTAGGTCTCAGTACAAAGAAGAACCATGCCTCGTCTTCACGAAAACTTAGCTTCACTGTAATCTCTACCAGTATTGATGCGTACGTATCCCCTGATATTTTTGACGTACGAAAAATAATCAGGACAAAATGCATGGAACTTCTTCAATCTCTTTTGTAATTCTGCATGGTTGAACATTTGAAATGAGTTTGTGCGTTAGCCCGAGGCAGTGATTCAGACTTGATTGGGGTAAATCAGCCTCCTTGTGCTTTATTTTTTTCTGCACGTCACCATGCCAGAGGAATAAAAAAAAAAATACACATATATAAAAAAAAAAAATATATATATATATATATAATATATATATATAAAATGAAATGTGCTGTTGTCTTGCCAATCCGTCACACATGCCTTGATGAGACAGGAGGTGATCCTTATCAACAAGTTGGGCGACCTTAGTACAGTGACAATGTCAGGTCAACTTTGGGGAAAGCAGAGAGAGACACATACATCTAAATACAAATAAAAAAAAAAAAGAAACAACCAACAATCCTTATAATTATCATCATCTGCTGCTTTTCTCTCTTCTGGCAAGAAACACTCCATCCATTTGCAGAAATCGCCCGGGGAAACCTTACATCAAAACTAATCACAACGATTAAAATCAGCTTTTCTGTGCAAGAGGAGAGTAATAAGCAAGTTGGAGGCTGGAGCTCTGTGACTGTGTGTATCCCCCCTACACAGAGAGCAAATAAAAGCAGGAACAATACATGCTACATGCTAAACAACACCCAACAAAAAAAAAAAGATACATATATATCTATGTATGTCATATTGTCAAAAAAAAAGAAAGAAAGAAAGGGGCTATTTGCTGGTGAGCCAGGCTAATTGAATTTCATTTTTATTCTGGAGATTGATTTAGACTTGGAGGTAGAGGCATGAGCTAATTGTATCCTGATCCTTGCCTTGAGGGGTTTCAAAGCCCTGGAGCAACTATTCTCTGTATTTTGTTCTCTCTACCTTAGCCAAGCTATTGCATTTCTCTCTGGTGTAGCGAGCAGAGCAGATCGCTAGAAGAAATCAGGAGGAAGAGAAAGAAAAAAGAGGGCAGAAATAAAGGAGAGAAGGGGGAAGTTGGAAGCCCACACTTTGGCTTTTCATGTTCCAGGTAAGATCTGCTATTATTTGCTACGGCTGCTATGGCTGGGGACTTTAGGGCGCAACTTGCTTTTACGCATGTGCCAGGTTCCTGGATAATCTTTTTTTTTCCTCCTCTCCTTTCATCGTCACCACTTCCTTGCTGCACTCACAAGGAAAAAAAGGCAGCGATCGGTGTGTGTGTGTGTGTGTGTGAGGATTGGCGGGTCGGTCGGTCGGGGGTGACCGCTCCAGATCCATGGTGGGTGATGTCCGGTGCTGAGTGTGCCATGGAGCCTGTCCGTCCATCCGATGTCTGTGCTGGAACAGCTCTCCAACTCTCGCCACTTTCCTCCTTTTTTCTTCTTTTTTTTTCTTTTTGTCCTCCTCCCATCTCACCTCCAGCCTCAGATCTCTTTCTCTGAAGGACGCCATTGTGTTGCTGCAGATTTTGCCCCGGGGGCATAAAGGGACTTTTCACTGTTAGGAGGCGAGGCTGGGCTCTGCGGGCGGCTGTGGAGCGCTTCTGATTGGGGCTGCGGGCGGCCTGCGAAGGGTTAACGCCGGCTTCGCTTCCATTTCACCGCAGACGAGACAACACCGACGGGGCCGTGTGTGTGTATGGGGGGGAATGGAGGCTGCAGTACCGGCAGGGGGACTGTAGAGGGCGGTGGGTGCCTGTCTGCTGGGAGATACATCAAAGTGATGGCTATGCCCTGGCTGCTTGGCATCTGTAGGAGCAACTTGCAGGGGCTGGGAGTTCTCTGCTGGATACAATGGTTTTGTTCAATTAGCTGATTTGTTTGTTTGTTTTTTTTGTTTTGTTTTTTTATTTTTTCTGTGTATAGGCATCTAGAATGATGTGCATTCATCCCAAGTTTTCTGTTTGTATCAGTGTATACAACAACAACTGAGTACTGCCCATGATACTTTTTGTATTTACACTAACATCCGAATCCTAACATTGCTACACTATGGGACACAATAATATCTCCTTCCATTAACCACTTGCCCTCCAGAGGATTTACCCCCCTTCCCAACAAGGCCATTTTTTGCCATACGGTGCTGCATTACTTTAAATGACAATTGCGCCGTCATGCAACACTACACCCATGCAACTTGCAGGGACTGGGAGTTCTCTGCTGGTTCCAATTTTTTTTTAATTAGTTGATTTTTTTTTTTTTTTTTTTAGAAAGCATGTTGTGTATAGACATCTAGAATGATGTGCATTCATCCCAAGTTTTCTGTTTGTATCAGTGTATACAACAACTGAGTACTGTCCATGATACTTTTTGTATTTGCACTAACATCCGAATCCTAACATTGCTACACTATGGGACACAATGATATCTCCTTCCATTAACCACTTGCCCTCCAGAGGATTTACCCCCCTTCCCAACCAGGCCATTTTTTGCGATAAGGCGCTGCGTTATTTTAACTGACAATTGCGTGATCTTGCAACTTGCAGGGGCTGAGAGTTCTCTGCTGGATCGAATTTTGTTTTTAATATTAGCTGATTTTTTTTCTAGAAAGCATGTTGTCTAGGCATCTAGAATGATGTGCATTCATCCCAAGTTTTCTGTTTGTATCAGTGTATACAACAACAACTGAGTACTGTCCATGATACTTTTTGTATTTGCACTAACATCCGAATCCGAACATTGCTACACTATGGGACACAATAATATCTCCTTCCATTAACCACTTGCCCTTCAGAGGATTTACCCCCCTTCCTGACTAGGCCATGTTTTGCAATACAGCGCTGTGTTACTTTAACTGATAATTGTGCGGTCATGCAACATTTTACATCAATGAAATTTATGTCCTTTTTTCCCACAAATAGAGGTTTTTTTCAATGGTATTTGATCACATCTGCGTTTTTATTTTTGTGCTATAAACAAAAAAAGACCAACAATTTTGAAAAAAAAAAAAGAACCAATATTTTTTACTTTTTGCTATAAAACATATCCAATAAAAAAATTAAAGAATCAAATTTCTTCATAAATTTAGGCCAAAATGTATTCTGCTACATGTCTTTGCTAAAAAAAAATCCCAATACATGTAAAATAATTGGTTTATATGAAAGATATAGCAGTGTATATACTGGATTTTTTTTTTAATACTTGTAATAGTGGTGATCAGCGACTTATAGCGGGACTGACACTGGGTGGGAACTGGCTAACTGCCACTGACATCCCCAGTGACACTAATACAGTGATCAGTGCTAATAAAAAGCACTGACACTGTACTAATGACACTGGACAGGAAGGTGTTAACATCTGGGGTGATCAAAGGGTTAACTGTGCTCTGTGTGTGTTTTACTATGTGTGCTGTGTTTTACTAGGGAGACATGCTGCTTTGTATATCTCTGCTGTGCAGAGAGATACAAAACAGCATATCTATGCTGACAGGAGAGAGACCTGTGTTGTTTACACACAGGTCTCTCCCTGTCAGCTTTCCTCGACAATCGGACGAGTGCCGGCCGGGAATATCCGGCCGGGATCCGATGATTGACATCTCTAGCTGTCAATAGCAGTGCAGGAGGGCGGTGCACATGTGCGCCCTGTACCCAAGAATGCGAATCACACACATATATATATATATATATATATATATATATATATATATGATTTTGCACAGCCCTGCCGCCCTGTAGCAGTTCTGGGCAAGTGGTTAAAGTTTATTTTATATTTGTTTGTATCCACAATTTGTGTTTTATTATCTCTGTACTATTTGTTTATTTTATACAATGTTGTCATGATCTGCAGCATCTTTCAGGATACATAGGGTAACCCACATGACATCTATCCCATGCCCAGTCTGAATGTATAAAGCTGGCCATAAACATGTAGTTTTTTGGACGAGAATATTCGTAAGAAAAGTCATACAAAAATTATTTGAACATTCAATGAATGGACGAATGTCATTCAAAAATTGTCTTTCCTATGGGATTTCCTATTGGAAATGTTCACATCTCCGCGATTTCACCCGGTGTGTTTTTTGGAAAGCGTCGGGGACTTTTTTGAATGCAAAAAGTTGCGTTTTTAGTTCTATAGATTTCAATGGAAACGCTGCAGAAAATCATGTATTGCGTTTTTGCTGTGTTTTAAATCTGCCTAGCAACAAGAAACAAAATGTAAAACTGCAAAGTGCATCAAAAACGTGTCAAAAACACAAGTGCAAAAACGCAAAATGCAATGTAAAACGCAGTGCAGAAAAGGCTCAAACGCAACCTGCATAAGTGTGAACCTAGCTGATGTGTGAACCTACGGTTAGATTTACCAAAACCATATAATATGAGGTCAAACCTAAACACTTACTAAACTTGTATGCAATCAGGCAGGCCCTTGCACTACATAGTTGAAGGTAAATCTAAACAAAATTGAAGAAGAAAATTGTATAATGTATGGCCAGCTTTTTTCCTGTACACAGGACTTTTTTTGCTCCCCTGAACATCTTTTTTTTCCACCCAAATGCTCCTTTTTTAAACGTGCAAGTGATATTTTTTTTCTGACGCTAAACACCTGTAAACACCTTTGTGTGCATGGACACACAGGGGGTTATTTAATAAAACTTGAGCTTACAAAGTCTGGTTCATCTCTGAAGAGAAACCAATCAGCTTCCAGGATTTATTGTCAAAGCTTAATTGAACAAGCTGAAGTTAGAAGCTGATTGGCTACCATACACAGTTGCATCAGATTCGGAGTGCCCCAGTTTTAGTAAATGTACCCTATAGGGTGCATGGTAGCCAATCAGCTTCTAACTTCAGCTTGTTCAATAAAGGTTTGACAATAAAACCTGGAAGCTGATTGGTTTCTATGCAGAGCTGCAACAGATTTTGCACTCCAGTTTTAGTAAATCTCACCTATTGGCATTTAGAGGCAGAAAAAAAAGTCAAATGCCTGTAAAAGCAGTGTTTTTGACATCCTGTGTGCATGAGGCCTTAGCTCTCATTCACACTTAAGAGGGTCTTTTTTGCTTTTTTTTGTATATTTGACTATGCTCAACGTGCAGAATCCTATTCCTTTTAAGCCTCAGTGGGTCCAGGAATGCATGTAAATTGTATGCAATCTGCACTTCTCCTTTGCAGGTATTTGGGGTTGCCATTAACTCATAACTGCCCCCCCAGAAATCAGAAAAAGTGGCACCTTTTCGGGTGCATGAAGTTCCATGCAGCTGCATTTTTGAAAAAGGGTGAGGAACTTTTTCCCTGTATTTCCTGCAGGTACAGGAGCCCATTCAAAGGGAATGGGCTACTGTGCCTTTGTTGATGTGGCATCCAGGGCCTGCCACAGTGGAAACCTAGGCTCAGGCTAGGTTCACATCTCTGTGGCTAGGAAACACACAAAAAGTTGCACGCATTCCTGACCCCCAGAGAAACATGCTGCACTTTAGCAGATGTGCAAGGGTGTCATAAATTGCTGTGATATACCGGCCTCCTGGATCCATACCCCGCTTCCTGGACGACTTTTCCTCCTGGCTACCCTTCTTCCTCTCCTCTGAGCTACCCACCATCATCCTTGGGGATTTCAACATCCCTGTCAACCTCGACAACCCGGACACAGCCCGTCTCCTCCACTTAACCTCCTCCTTTGCACTTGCACAGTGCATACAATCCACCACCCACTCTGACGGTAATATCCTTGATCTCGTCTTCTCCAACCGCTGCGCTCCCCTCAACCTCACTAACACCCCCTTCCCTCTCTCTGACCACAACCTGATTACATTTTCTATCTCCTCGTCCTCCAACGCCTACCCCTCCAAATGTCACACTACTACCAGCCGTAACCTCCGCAACCTTAACCCTGCCTCCCTCCACTCTGCAGCTGATCAGCTCCACGACCGCATCCTCCCCCTGTCCTGCCCCGACTTGGCTATGACCGCCTACAACAACGCGCTCTCAACAGCCCTTGACTCACTAGCGCCTTTAACCACACGCAACATCAGACCCCGACCACTCCAGCCCTGGCAGACTGATCACACCAAAACCCTCAAACGACACAGTCGTGCCCTGGAGCGACTATGGCGCAAAACCAAATCCCAACAAGCCTTCACCCGCTACAAATCTGCCTTCCACACCTACACCTCCTCCCTCCATGCTGCGAAACAAGCCTACTTCCTGACCCTCATCAAGGCCCTCTCCTCCAATCCTCGCCGACTCTTCTCCACCTTCAACTCTCTACTCTCGCCACCCCCACCTCCACCCAGCACCTCACTCACTGCCCTTGCAATTGCCAATCACTTGAAAAACAAGATTGACACAATTCGCAAGGACATTGCCGCAACCCACACGCCCTCTCAACCCGTCCCCTCTCACACAGCTACCCCCTCATCCCCCTCAACATAACCCACAGGGACTTCGCCGCTGCTCAAACTCCCTCCAACCCCCTTCCTCCTCACTCAGCTACCCCCTCATCACACCTCTCCCACGGCCCCACCACTGCTCTGACCTCCTCTTCCACCCCACCCTACATTCCTCATACTGAAGCTCCCCCAACACTCCGCACCTTTGACCTTACTACCATCGAGGAAGTCTCCAAGATCCTCTCTGATGCCCGCCTCACCACCTGCCCCCTCGACCCTATCCCCTCACAACTCCTACGACCCCCCTCCCCCTCCATCCTACACTCCCTCACCCACATCTTCAATCTCTCCCTCTCCTCCGGCACTTTCCCCTCCCCTCTGAAACATGCACACATCACCCCCATACTTAAAAAGCCCTCCCTGGACCCCAATGACCCGAACAACCTCAGATCCATCTCCCTGCTCCCATTTACATCTAAACTCCTCGAGCGCCTAGTCTACACCCGCCTATGCTCTTACCTCAACGACAACAACCTCCTCGATCCCCTACAGTCCGGCTTCTGTCCCCTACACTCCACCGAAACTGCCTTACTCAAACTCTCCAACGACCTGCTAACTGCCAAAGCTAATGGCCACTATTCAGTGCTCCTACTCCTTGACCTCTCTGCGGCCTTCGACACAGTCGACCACCCCCTCCTCCTCAAAAAACTACACTCCCTCGGCCTCAGAGATTTTGCTCTCTCCTGGCTCTCATCCTACCTGTCACAACGCTCTTTCAGCGTTACCTATAATGCTACCACCTCCCTCTCACTCCCCCTCTCTGTTGGGATCCCTCAAGGCTCTGTCCTCGGGCCCCTTCTCTTCTCCATCTACACCTCCTCCCTTGGCCAACTCATACACTCTCACGGCTTCAACTACCACCTCTATGCCGACGACACACAAATCTATCTCTCAACCCCCCACCTCACCCCCTCGGTCTCCGCCCGAATCACACACCTGCTGAGCGACATATCAGACTGGATGTCGCTCCACTTTCTTAAATTGAACCTCTCCAAAACTGAGTTTCTGGTCTTCCCCCCAGCCCGGACACCACCCCCCATTGACTTCTCTATCACATCGAACAACGCTACCATCAAACCCGCCCCGCAGGCCAGAGTACTTGGTGTCATTCTGGACTCCAACCTATCCTTCCAGCCCCAAGTCCAATCTTTAAGAAACTCGTGCAGACTCCACCTCCGCAACATCGCCAAAATCCGCACGTTCCTAACCCCAGAAACCACTAAACAGCTCATCCACTCCCTCATCATATCACGACTCGACTACTGCAACTCCCTCCTCACTGGCCTGCCTCGCCGCTGGCTATCCCCGCTTCAGTCGATCCTGAATACGGCTGCCAGACTCATTCACCTTTCCAACTGCTCCGTCTCCGCCACCCCCCTCTGCCAATCCCTCCACTGGATTCCGATTGCGCAACGGATCAAATTCAAAATCCTAACGCTGACGTACAAAGCTGTCCACCATACTGCCCCGAACTACATCACTGACCTAATATCCAAGTACCGCCCAGCACGCACACTCCGCGCCTCACATGACCTCCTTCTCTCTAGTTCCCTGGTCTCCTCCTCCCATGCCCGCCTCCAGGACTTCTCCAGGGTGTCACCCATCCTCTGGAACTCCCTGCCCCAACCCATCAGATTATTACCTACTCTCCTCTCCTTTAGGCGCACCCTGAAAACCCATCTCTTCAGGGAAGCCTACCCCACCCCCTGCTAACTTGCCGAACTCCTCCACTCTTCCTACCACTCCATCCCCCACAGCTATCTCCTCCTGTGCCACCACCCCCTCCCTCCTAGATTGTAAGCTCGAAAGAGCAGGGCCCTCAATCCCCTCATGTTTTGCATTGTATTGGTATTGTTCTGTCACATGTTCTGTCCCCCTTTGTAATGTACAGCGCTGAGCGAACTATTGGCGCTTTATAAATACTGTATAATAATAATAATAATGGCACTCCCACACATTGACACCCACAGTGTGTTTTTTGCATATGCAAAACCATATGGTGCCATGGGACCATGTGACTCGGTGCAGTGCGATTTAAAAAAGGGTCAGGGACTTTTCCCCACATTTCTCTTGGGTAGGGCAGCTCATTGAAATGAATGAGCTGCCTTACCCGTGTAGTGCACATGCAAACACGCTGTTGCGCAAGTTGTCATAGGCTCAAGAGAGTATATTCAAGCATTTTTGGCCACATGACTTCAATAGTAGCAAATGTGTTTTTATGTCAGAAGTGCTACTCTCTTCTGTGAAGTGAAGCAAAAAGAAAGCGCACCAACCTTGCACATTACCTCAGTAAACTATGAATTTATTAAATAAAAAATATATATACTCACAAACAGGGAAGCATAACAAGCATAAACAGATCTTCAAAGGAATCTGAAGTGTAGAGCCAGTGTGAGTCACATCATGAGGGTAGACTCTCAAAGTGAGGCTGACGCATTTCGAAGGGGGACCCTTCTTCATCAATTAGCCTCACTTTGAGAATCTACCCTCATGATGTGACTCACGCTGGCTCTACACTTCAGTTTCCTTTGAGGATCTGTTTATGCCTGTTATACTTCCCTGTTTGTAAGTATATATATTTTTTATTTGATAAATTCATAGTTTACTGAGATAATGCGCAAGGTTGGTGCGCTCTTTCTTTTTGCTTCACTTCACAGTTTTGGTCGGGCTTCCCCAGCCTTGTTTTAGTGCTGCACAACCTACCATGCATTTGTGGAACTGTTTCTAGGAATCCTTTCACCTTTCCACCCTTGTTTTGAGTCCTAGAGCGCAGGAGGTGTTGTTTCTGTTCTACTCTCTTTGCCTTGCCCAGCCGGGACAGCAAATGCCTGAAGCTTGACGCATGTGCAAAAACACTTCAAAAAAGCTTGCAATGCACCTGTAAAACACCTGAAAAAAAAACTTTAAAATAATCAGGAATATGCTCTGTTCATGCAAGTTACATGCACAGGGATTGATTTATCAGCATTGTCACCCATGAATCACACAAGATTCATCTATTTTCACATTATTATACAGCATTTATATAGCACCAATGGTATGCATAGTGCTTTACAAAATAAAGGGAGACAATACAGTTAAAATACATTTCAATACAAGGCGATTCAGACTGCCCTGTCATGAGCGCTTACAGACTTTATAATAAAATAACATAATAAAATATATACAATATTAATACAATTAACCACTTGCTGCCCCAACACAGTACATTTACTATGGCCGGGCAGCACCTGAAGGCTCAGTCACGTATATATATATATACATGATTCAGCCTGCTCCGGTGTAGGACACAGTAATCAGTAACCGAGTAGCATGTGATCTCTATGATTGGCCATAGGGATCACATGATAACACTGTAAACAACCTGTCATGAATGGTTTTACTGTTGTGATCTGTGATTGGCCCACAGCAATTACGTGGTACCTGGCTACCTGTACCATGTGATTAACTTAGCCAATCACAGATCACAATGAAAGCAATGGGAAACGCATTAGTGACAGCTAAAGCTATTGCTTATACAGTGAACTTATACTTTATAAGTAAAAAGTAGTTAGAAAAAACAAATTTCTTCATTTTTCAAAACATTGTGACAACAAACTTAAAACTTGCCATGTCTCTTACGTAATACCTTGGACTGTCTACTTTCCAAAAAGGGGTCATTTGGTAGGTATTTGTTATGTCCTGGCATTTTAAGGGCCTCAAGAAATGAGATCGCCATCAGTACACCAGGATTGATCAATTTTCAGATATATATATTATAGTTTGTAGAAGCTATAACTTTCACACAAACCAATTATTATACACGTTTTTGAATTTTTTTCACCAAAGACACTTAGCAGAATACATTTGGCCTAAATGTATGAAGAAATTTGATTTTATTGGGATATGTTTTATAACAGAATGTAGAAATTATTTTTCTTTTCAAAATTTTCCTTTATATAGCAAAAAATTAAAAAAAACAGTGGTGGTGGTGATCAAATACCAAAAGAAAGCTCTGTGTGAAAAAAATGATATAAATGTCATCTGGATACAGTGTTGTATGAAGCTCCCAGAGCTCAAGTGGTAAAATGAGAAAAGTCAAGTGATACATAGATTTCAATAAGAAAAATGGGTGAATCTTGGGTGAAAGTTAAGTGAAAACATTGATAAATATACCTCATAATCACTTAGGTAGTGCACACTAGTCAGTGGGCTTGATTTGGATGGGTTTGTAATGGTTAATTTTAAACTAAACTCTGCCATAGATCCATGTATGGGCAGAGGGGTTGTACAGAAGTCGATCTACTGATCAACTTCTGTACAACAGTCCTGTTGGATCTTCCCCGCTCGATGAGTGCCGCCAGCTATAGCCTGCAACGCTGATGGTGGGGAAGTCTTTTTTCGTTTGACCCGCTGGTTGAATTAAAAAAAAATTTATCTATCTTTGGGCTTCCACAGGTACCATTGTAAATACAGGTGCCGTACACACCACCATGATTATAGTGAACCTGTTAAATCCAAACAAACCTGTCATTGTATAGATAGCACCAGTGCTACCAGATTGAAAGAAGGTCCCCTCCATACAAACATTTAAAAATTAACCACTTCAAGTCCGGACACTTTTACCCCCTTCCTGCCCAGGCCAATTTTCAGCTTTCAGCGCTATCACACTTTGAATGACAATTGCGCGGTCATGCAACACTGTACCCATATGAATGCTTTAGCATATTTTTGAGACAGATAAAACTGTATTTTGGTGGTATTTATTCACCACTGGGAGTTTTTTATTTTTTTTGCTATATAAATGAAAAAGTCCAAAAATGTTGAAAAAAAAGTGTTTTCTTATATAATTTTGCAAATAAATAATTTTTCTTCATAAATCTTGACCAAAATGTATTCAGATATCTTTTTAGTAAAAAAAAAATAACCCAAAAAAAAATTATAAAAAATATAAAAATTATAATTTTTTTAATTTTTTTTAATTTTTATTTTATTTTTTATATTATTATTTATGTGGTTTTTTTTAACATACTGTCACCCTAGCATCACAGTGTCACCATAGTGACACTGTACTACTTGTGGGGGGTGAGGAGTATTTTTTTTTTTTGTTACACTGATTGCTTTTACACCCATAAGGGCTGTAAAAGCAATCAGTTCTCCTTCTCTCTGGCTGCATTCTTGCAGCCATTGAGAAATACTGTGCGAGCTGTGATTGGTCACAGATTGTCACATGGTACAAGGCTGTTGTGAATAGCCTTGTACCATGTGACCTCTGTGATCATTCACAGATTTCACAAGTAGTAAGCAATGATGTCAGAAGTGACATCTTGTTTACTACTATTCATGTGATCACTGATTGGCCAATCAGTGATCACATGATTGTGACCTCACACAGAGGTCCGGAAGACACAGCGGGCACCGGATCACAGTGCAGCGCACTCTCAGGGAACACACACAAGCATGGAAGCGGGGAGGACGTTTATAAATGACCACCTGCCCCTGCACTGCTCCTGTCCAGGGGCAGACTGACCATTTGGAAACTCGGGCACTGCCCGAGGGCCCGGGGTCAGTAGGGGGCCCCATGAGATGCCCCTGGTACCATTTTCATAGGCTTTTTTGAGTTTGGGCAAGGACACGGGCCCCATGATCCCCTATTGTTCGGGGGCCCCATGAGTTGTCAGTCCGCCCCTGCTCCCGTCTGGCCGTTTATATACATGGGCCAGACGGGAAGTGGTTAAAACCTTAGTTTCCTGTATTAACATGTATTATGGGAAGTAATATTTTGACTGCAATCATCCTAAAGGTTTTTCCTATGTATCAGTTTAAAATTTTCTTTCGACCAGCTACAGCCCGCGGTGCCAATCAGTGTATTCTGACAGTGGGGAAGTCTCCCTGCTGTCAAAATACAATAGTGCAATGGGAGGGATTCCCCCATCTAAATCAAGTGTGTTGATGGGGGAATCAAGTTCTGTTCTTTTGTTCAAACTGCTGGTTGAACAAAAATAAAAAGACTCATGGATGGCCAGCCTAAGAATGTGTTGGGGTATTTGTGGCTTTTTCCTTTTTTATTTAGTGTAATTGGCCAATTAAAACCAATAAGTACAGATCACACCATGGGTTAAAGAATTATAGGCAGGGTGGTAGGAGGTGACATACTGTATAAAGGTGTATGATATCTGTGAGGGGACATTTTCCTTCTAATATAGTGTTTCACCTTTCATTTAGAAACAAGCAATGCCCACTAAGGTATATCAGATATTTTGATACTGTGTCTCAGCTATTTTAAGCTCCATGTGCTATTTCTAAATTTATTGTTACATTGTAATCTTGGTAGATTACACACTAAAAACAAAACACTCTCTATTGTCTTTTTGGAATAAGGCTCCATGCACACGGGGTGTTTTAATAACGCTGGTAACGTTAGCTGTGTAAAGTCACATTAAAAACGTGAGTTTTTCAGCATTTGTTTAGCATTTTTGTATTAGCGTTTAGCTGCGTTTTGCCACGTTTTTTCGCGTTTGCTTTTTTTAGTTTTTTTTTCTTTACCCAAAATAAAAAAAATTTGAATAAAAAAAAACATCCAAAAACGCTGATTTTCCTTGATTTTCCATGGCTTACCGCGTTTTTCATCATTAGAGTGTTTTTACAGCTAAAAAACCCCTCTAGAAACCCACTAGTTCTGGGTTTTTTTCCAGCCAAAAAACGTTCCTGCCAAAAAACGATTACAGTCAATGTGTGCATGGACACATAGGATAACATGGCTGTAGAAAAAAATGTCAAAAGCCAAAAACAGCAGCTGTAAAAACTTCCAGTGTGCATGAGGACTTGGAAGTGAAGAGAAATCTCCCCAATTAGATACAGTTGACAAAAAAACTGACAGGGGCTATAACCCTTCCTCACTTTATCCAAAATGTAAAAAGGTTCTATTTTAATTTAAAACTGAACACCAGGATATAAGTAAATGTGGTCCATAAGAGGTAACAGATATGTACAGTATATAAGAGAGCTGCTAATTTGTTTCAACAAAACTTCACCATATAGCAGATATTTATTATTTATTTTATATAATGTATATATAAACATATAAAAATATTATTTCATGCTATTAA
This sequence comes from Staurois parvus, assembly GCF_062004578.1. Lineage (NCBI taxonomy): Eukaryota > Metazoa > Chordata > Amphibia > Anura > Ranidae > Staurois > Staurois parvus. Next base: position 5,567,081 of record NW_028317953.1, read on the forward strand.
ACAATTTAATTAGCATGTTGATGAAGGGGAGGGGACTTAAGGAAGGCAAAAATATAAGAATAACACACCGGGTGCGAATTGCCTTGCCATGCCATGCGAGTTGCAAATTGCTTGCCAAGTTGCACCCTGTTGTCCTCAATTGCAGCGGTCATATCGGTGCGGTCAGTGGTATATTTAGGTTTTGTGCTGCCCTAGGCAACACAAAAATCGGACCCCCCCACCCGCCTGACATTGACCAACAACACCCTTGCCCCCCCACCCAGAGAGTTAGTCACTCACCTTTACAGCTCCGACCATACCTGGGAACGAGAGTTGGGCTCTTCATTCACCATCAAGCGGTCTGCAACCTCTCTCGGCCCCCACCTGGTCCCCATGCTGCAAGTGTCCCTTTTTCCAGGGGGCACTGCTACCCTACTGAAAAATTCCGCCCTAGGCAACCACCTTGTTTGCCTTGTGGTATATACGCCCCTGGGTGCGGTTCCAACTTGGTCGGTGACACACCGATTTCTAAAGTAGTACATGCACTACCTTTGGTTCGATTTGCATAGACATCTGTGTCAGATGTCTTGCAAATTTCACCTGAAATCAGCATTTCACCCGACTTCGAAATCGTACGACTTCGCTGTAAGTCGCACGATTTCAACATCGGGTTTGATGTGACCAGGGTGTAATAAGCTTTAGCTTTTAAGCGTTCCATTGAATTATAGGTAGATTTCCTGTCTAATTCTAGCCTTACCTTGTCACTACATTTTGAGAGGTATCTTCTCCAGTCAGAGCTGCATTTGTTCAATAATCTTTTAATGTTTTAAATAATGGATTTAATATTACTCTTGGGAATGTTTTTCTATAAGCTGCCCACATAGCGTTTCTGCAGAAGTTCATACCAAACATGTTATAGCTCCATGGTTGACACAATGCAATTTCTTTAGATCTGCTCTCTGCGTGTGTATTTGAAGGTTTTAGTGCACACTTATGGACTCCATTTAATTAATTGTGTAACATCTAAAGGGAAATGGTTGCACCAAAACATATTTAAGTGTTAGATAGTAAAGGAGATGGATACTGCAGTCAAGACTTTCTTTTTTATGAATAATTTTAAAAACTACGCAGACAAGTTTGACATTATGGACTAGAGTAAGCTTCAGCTTTTAAGCGTTACCATTGACATCTATGTAGATTCTCTGTCTAATACCAGCCTCGGATTGCTACTTCATTTTGGTAAGTGGCTTCTTCAGACAAAGTTGCCTTTGTGCAATAATCTTTTAATTTATTTTTTAAATACCAGATTTAACAATGTTCTTGAGAATGCTGACTACTGTATGCCTGTCAGCAAGTTGATATAAAAAACTCATAGCTGCAGTGGTTCCCAGACTCTCCCGATCCTCCATGGAGGTGAGGACCATAGTAAATGGCCGGGCTAGCTAAACACAAGGAAGACAGAGGAATATCTGTTCCTCAATCACCTCTAGGACTAATAAAGCTGGAAGTGAAGATGGATAATTACTTCCAGTTTCAGAGCTGTCATTACCCAGTTGCTGCAGCCAGTCAAGTATGATCTGTGCTTGATTAGCTGCTTTGGAGGGCATGAGAGACATTGGTGTAAAAAATGTATTAAAACGAGTAGAAATAATGAAAAAAGATTAAAAGCACCTCCCCCCTTTCCTATTACAGTTTGACTTTTTTAATAACCTGTTCCCCGAATGTTTATGCAGAAGTTTATACCAGATATGATTTGATAGCATCTTGGTCAACACAATGCAATTTTCTTAGATCTGTTTTCTGCATTTGTATATGAAAGTTTTAATGCACGCTGGTGGACTACATTTAACTAATTAACAGTTGGTTGCACCAACACCTATTTAACAGTTTAATAATAAGGGATTTTGCTGTCAAAGTTTTCTTTTTTATAAAAAAAAATAAATTAAAAACTATATAGACAACTTTGACATTATTAACACATTCGTATAGTGGCAAAAATGTCAATAAAATCTATTACAATTAAAGCCTTTAAATCTACCAAATGTATAAAGTCCAAGGGGCATGGATACACTGTGGCAAAGGGCATAGGTACACATTGGCAAGGGGCATAGATACACTGTGGGAAGGGGCATAGGTACACTGTGGCAAGGGGCATAGGTACACTGTGGCAAGGGGCATAGGTACACTGTGGGAAGGGGCATAGATACACTGTGGGAAGGGGCATAGATACACTGTGGCAAGGGGCATAGGTACACTGTGGGAAGGGGCATAGATACACTGTGGGAAGGGGCATAGATACACTGTGGCAAGGGGCATAGGTACACTGTGGGAAGGGGCATAGATACACTGTGGGAAGGGGCATAGATACACTGTGGCAAGGGGCATAGGTACACTGTGGGAAGGGGCATAGATACACTGTGGGAAGGGGCATAGATACACTGTGGCAAGGGGCATAGATACAGTGCAGAACACTGTGCAGGTAGTGTTATTGGATGCTGTGTGCAGGTTTTAGAATCATCTAAAAATGGCTATCACAATTACACCATGTAAATTTAAAACATTTCAGAGGCAGCAGAGCTAATGAACTGTATAGTCATGTTGTTAATTTTTTTTAAATGTATTTATTACAGGTTCATCAATTTACACAGCGCTTTACTTATATCTTGTACGTTCACATTAGTCCCTGCCATCAAGGAACATACAATATAAGGTCCCTAACTCACATTCATACATACACATACTAGGGCCAATTTAGACAGGAGCCAGTTAACCTACCAGCATGTCTTTTGAGTGTGGGAGGAAAGCAGAGTGCCTGATGGAAACACACACACAGGCTCAGGGAGAACATGCAAGCTCCAGGCAGGTAGTGCCATGTTTGGGATTCAAACCGACAACCCTAGTGCTGATAGGTGGAAGTGCTAACAGTGTGGTGCCCACCACTTGGTCACTATGCAGCCCACATGGACATGTACTGTAAACACTATGTAACAGATGCACTCCATAAAAGACACCGACAAGATCTAATCACCTACCATGTGCCAGATTTAATAACCTACATCCACTACAAGTGTGCCTCAAAATTACTATGGGGAGTGTGGTTGATGTGGGTAAAGCCAGCCTATCGTGCTTCCCATAAAGCCCGTTACTGCTCCTAGTTTTAGCCAAGTACTTGTTCACTTTAAAGACGTTCATGTTTGTAATTAAAGTGTTACTTCTCATACTTGGTTAGACCATGCCTGGCAGCTTCCAGCCCTAAAATTATCATCTGAATTGTATCTTTCCCAGGGCTTCCCTGAGGTGGTCAGGAGTATGTGCAAATAAACAAAAAGTCCTAAGAGGCAGAAGTGAGGAAGGATAGACAGATAGATAGACGGTTTTGTTGCTACATAGGAGAAGGCATCTTCATCAACCCATAGATATACCTGCGGCTTACTCATTTCCTGCAGGCAATCATATCATAGCTGTGGGCTGTATCTGATTCCAGAGGCAATCACAGGCTTTACAGATTTCCACCATGAAATATCCATGTTTTTGAACACTGATAGACGTGATAATACATTTCTAATTTTTTCAAAACATTTATTGCTGTTTTTTAGATTTTTAAAATTAATATGGTTTCAGAAAGGTACAATCCAGTCAACACTGACATTAAAGCTTTTAAATACTCACCAAAAGCATTGTCATTTGTTTGGTGAAATAGTTTTTGTCTAGGCATAGCTGAAGAGCAGCTGCAATTTCTCATGTGCTCAAGGACCCAGGCCGGTGGCGAGTAGACGGAACCAAAACCAGAAAAAAGCGACCACCAGTGCATACAAGGTTGTGCAGCTCCAAACAAGGTTGGGGAAGCCCGACCAATACTGCAAAGTGAAACAAAAACGAGAAGCTCACCAACCTTGCGCATTACCTCAGCAACCACATTTTATTAATTAAAGAATGGTACTCACAAACAGCGAATAAAATCAGGCATGTAGTCCTCAAAGGGACTTCAGAGATAAGGAGCCAGCGCAAATCCCACCATGGGGGTAGACACTCAGTACAGCTGACATGTTTCGAAGGCCATGCCTTCTTCATCAGAGCTCACTATCAGCTGAAAACGGGTCACAGGACTACAGAACAAACTGCACTCCTATGATCCACAGGAGAAATTCTTACATATACCAACTGAAGTGACTAGCCTCATGTGATACACAGAGATGAAAAAATCCTCCTTCATAAGCTGTACCTGTTTAGCTGCAGCCCTTTCTTCTCTACAGCTGTCCAAAGTACAGAATTAAAAAGTACAAAACATTTCTGAGTTTCCAGAGGCAGGGGGTGGGGATCTGACACCACACTGTGCACAGCATAGAGCAGAGAGGTGCCGTGCAATCTGAGACCGTAGTGGAGGAAAAGGTCAAGAATATGAGTTATGGGAGATTTTGGCTCTAGTTGAGGTATCCACCCATACCTACACGCCCTAAACGGGGTATTGGTCCTTGACTTCAGAGACGCCCCCTGCTGGGGACTACAAAATAGGCTGTCAGGCCTAAGTGTAGGTTGAAGACGTCTCCCATTTTAACATCAATACCACTTGGGGAGACCCGTGCCCTTTTGCTCTGAAACTTGGATCTGCTAACCCAGGACTTTGGCAAGTACCTTAACCCTTTCACCTCTCTCTGATATCTCTTTGCTGTGCTGTTAGTCCCTGTATATTTATATATATATCTTAGTTACATCTTTTTCTGTAAATATTTTTATTGCACCCGTTTGACCTTTTAGTAATAAATATTTCCTTCTGAAAGTGTTGAACTGTTTCTATAGCGCTTTATTGCAATTTATGAATTCCTGCCTCTAAAGAGAAGCTACTGCCGCCATTTACATCCAAACTCCTAGAGCGCTTAGTCTATAATTGCCCGAGTTCCCACCTCACCGACAACAACCTCCTTGATCCCCTACAGTCTGGCTTCCGCCCCCTACACTCCACCAAAACTGCCCTACTCAAACTCACCAACGACCTGCTAACCGCCAAGGCTAATGGCCACTATTCAGTGCTCCTACTCCTCGACCTCTCTGCGGCTTTCGACACGGTTGACCACCCCCTCCTCCTCAAAAAACTACACTCTCTTGGCCTCAGAGACTCTGCGCTCTCCTGGCTCTCTTCCTATCTATCACAGCGCTCCTTCAGCGTTACCTATAACACTGCTACCTCCTCTTCCCTCCCCCTCTCTGTTGGGGTCCCTCAAGGTTCTGTCCTTGGGCCCCTTCTCTTCTCCATCTACACCTCCTCCCTTGGCCAATTGATACACTCTCACGGCTTCAACTACCATCTCTATGCTGACGACATGCAAATCTATCTCTCTACCCCTCACCTCACCCCTTCAATCTCCACCCGTATCACAAGCCTACTGAGCGACATATCGGATTGGATGTCACTCCACTTTCTCAAACTAAATCTTTCCAAAACTGAGCTCCTAGTTTCCCCCCCCAAGCCCGCGCCCCCCCCCCCCGACTTTTCCGTCAAGACCAACAACATCACCATCAGTCCCTCCCCTCAAGCCAGATTACTAGGTGTCATCTTAGACTCCAATCTGTCCTTCCAGCCCCAGGTCCATTCGCTGACGTCTGTTCCTAACCCTGGAAACCACTAAGCAACTCATTCACTCCCTCATTATATCACGCCTCGACTACTGTAACTCCCTCCTCATCGGCTTACCTCACCGCAGGCTATCCCCGCTTCAGTCTATCTTGAATGCTGCAGCCAGACTCATCCACCTTACTTACCGCTCCATATCCGCCACCCTTCTCTGCCAATCCCTCCACTGGCTTCCGATTGCCCAACGGATAAAATTCAAAATGCTAACATTGACGTATAAAGCTGTTCATAATACTGCCCCAAACTTCATCACCGATCTGGTATCCAAATACCACCCAAAACATACTCTCCGCTCCTCACAAGACCTTCTACTCTCTAGTTCCCTGGTCTCCTCCTCCCATGCTCGTCTCCAGGACTTCTCCAGGGCTTCGCCCATCCTCTGGAACTCCCTACCCCAATCCATCATACTATCACCTACTCTCCTCACCTTTAGGCGCACTCTGAAAACCTATCTCTTCAGGGAAGCCTACCCCGCCCTCAGCTAACTACTGAACTCCTCCACGCTTGCTACCACTCCATCCCCCACAGCTATTTCCTCCTGTACCACTATCCCCTCCCTCCTAGATTGTAAGCTCCATGGAGCAGGGCCCTCGAACCCCTCATGTATTTAATCATATTGTTACTGTACTGTCTCGTGTAATGTCTCCCATTATAATGTACAGCGCTGAGCAAACTGTTGGCGCTATATAAATCCTGTATAATAATAATAATATAGCAGGGGTGTCAAACTGGCGGCCCTCCAGCTGTTGCAAAACTACAAGTCCCGTCATGCCTCTGCCTTTGGGAGTCATGCTTGCAACTGTCAATCTTGCAATGCCTCTTGTAGTTTTGCAACATCTGGAGGGCCGCCAGTTTGACACCCGTACTGTATGGGATCTGACTGCACTATACTACAGAGAATCCTTCCTAACAAAATATCTTTCAACAAGCATACAAGTTTACATTCAACAATCAACTTTTCTCCTCAATTCACCCAAGGGGTTGGAAAGTAGTTTTTAAGCACACAAACTTTTCCTGATCCAACCATGGATGGGTTTTTATTTTTTTTTATTGTCTGTGACAAGTTTTATCCTCCTTCAGGATGCCTCATCTTGACAGTATATCTTATGAGACAGTTTCCAACGTCAATGTACAACCACTCACCAGCTGATAAGCTCCTGCCATGCCCTTACTGATATTTCTGATGCCATCTGTTTACCTTATAGTGCCAGCAGTCTTGCTTACAATGTATGCGGAAGACAAAATGAAAAACATATGCAGTACATCTCTCTAATACATGCACATTCCCCCATGTATTATCCCTTTAAAAACTGTGCTTCTTAGATCTTGTTTGAACTAACAACAAAGTGCCTTTGCCACACTGAAATCCTAAGCAGCATTGTCAGCCTGCTGGACTACAGAATTCCACCCTAGCTCTGAGGAAGAAGGGATCACCCTTTGAAACACGTCATCCTTCATCCTGAGAGTCTCCCCTCTAGATGGGACCCACATGTCTCTGCTGATGTTGGATTTTATTTGCTTTTTATATTGCTACTTTTGTAAATATACATCCTAACTTAATAAATTTACCCTTTACTCACTGAGGCAATGCGCAAGGTCAGTGCTCTTTTGTTTTTGTTCTTTTTTACAGCTGTTATTGGGCTTCCCCAGCCTTGAGTTAGAGCTGCACAACCTTTGATCTGCTACTGGATGAACTTTCATATATGGTTCAACCTGCTGATTTCTGATCTGAGTCTCGGAGCTCAGGAGGTTTTGTTTCTGTTTCTACAGAATTCCACTACAGTCTCCCATGCCTCTCTATTCACATGTATACGTTGGTTTCTCTCCCAGCAAAGCAATGCTGCTTTCTTGTAGGGAAGTATAGGGAAGCAAGGGGGGGGGGGGGGCAGAAGGGGCACATGACCCTGTGCGCAGTTATAATGTGGAGCGGGGAGGGGGTGCAAGTTGCAAGTACAGTTAATAGCTCCAGTTACTTTTGAGCTATGTGAGCAAGCAGACATGAAGTTCTGTATGAAGAGGATGCCCAGCGACAGACTGAGAATGCCTGCTTCTCCCTTGATTCCTCCAATTACTTTCAGCGGTGCCCTCCGCCTCTCACTTTTATTGCTTTTCTTATTATTATTACCCGCCTATCCCTGGCTTTCTGGATCACCCCCTTTTCACCCTGTCCTGTAGTAGCAATAAACTCACTGCCCACTCTGCCAGGAGGGCACAGATTGATAATATGTCAGGAATGCCCCACTTCCCCCACTGCCCTGTTCTATGGCAATCAATGCAATCACTGTCAACCTTGCCAGGACATCACAGATTGGTTTTTGGTGGGCTAGGAGGGGGAATTTGGAGGTATGATTTGCAATGGGACTGGGGATTTGAAGGGATGATTTGTGCTGGGGAAGGGGGATTTGAGGGTGATAAGAGGATTTTGTTAGAAGGGGGACTGGGGGAAGAATTTGTGTTAGATAGGGCCAAAATTTGTGTTGGTGTGGGAGGGGGGTGGATCTAGGAGGTGGTGGAAGAGGATTTGTGCTGGGGAATTTGAGGGGATCATTTTTACTAGAAGGGGGAATTTGAGAGAGTGAGGTATTGTAAGTGTAAGAAAATGTATGCTGGGGTGGGGGAGGGTGATTGGATTGGAGAAGATTTGTGCTAGAAGGGGAGAGAGAAGGGATTAGGGGAAGAATATTTGTTCTGGGAAGGGGAGAGACAAATATTTGCGCTAGGAGGGGTAAGCACGATTTGTGATTTTTTTTTTGGGGGGGTGAGTAGGAATTTTTGCTGAAAGGGTAAAGTAGGGGAGAGTTTTACTTAAGGGGGGCATTCTCCTGACCCCCTGACTGTACATTACCCACCCCTGAATTCTGCACTCTTTTTTAGTTTGTTTTCTTGTTTGTACACCTAAATCCAGCATTGACTACATTACATACCCTGGACTCCTGAAATCTATGCATTACATACTCCTGACCCCTGCAATCTATGCTTTACATACCCTGGACTCCTGCAATCTATGCATTACATACTTCTGACCCCTGCATTCTGTGGTATGTATTCCTAAACTCAACACTGACTGCAGAACTCTGTGCATTGCACACCAGAAATCCCCGAACTTTGCCTTGCAGATTCCTCTACTACAGGGATGTCAAAATGGCAGCCCTCCGACTGTTGCAAAACTATCATGCCTCTGCCTTTGGGAGTCATGCTTGTAACTGTCAATCTTGCAAAGCCTCATGGGACTTGTAGTTTGGCAACAGCTGGAGGGCCACCAGTTTGACAGCCGTGCTCTACTATATACACTATATTGTACATTACATACTTTTCACCAAAGTGTTCATTGTCTCAACAGGTGTTGGTTACTAAGCAGACCCTGAGTATTTTAATGAAATTCTTCTTTAAAGTGTTACCCAGGACCCTGCATTCACTATATCTGGTCTCCCACAGTACACAGAACATGGAAATGCAATTATTTTAGTAAATATAAACTGCTAAATTCCTTTTCTCATCAGAAGTTAATGCCGTCTTGTGGCTTCTATCAGTGTCCAGCCCAGTACTAGCTAAAACTTGTAGGAGGAGTTTTCTTTCTGCTCTAGGTGGATGCAAAACCCTGACCTCTGTCTGGACAGTGCTGATTGGGCCTGTTCTGATCACATGCACTCTCCCAAGAAAAAAAAACCCTCTAGCAATACACACCAAACTGAGCACGTGCAAAATGCCTATGGTTCAGTCTGTCTTATCAGGAGATAAGAGGTGATCGCTTGAAAAAGGGTGGAACAGAGAAAAATAGGATCAAATGGCATTTTTACACAATGCAGAGGATTAACCCCTTAGGTTCCACAGTGAGTATAACAAGCATGCTTTACTGCATATACAGACTGATTTTACTGTTGTGGGTTTAGTAACACTTTAATGTAGGCTCAAAGTGTTAGTTCTCTTTCTGTTTTGAGTGTGCACAAAAGCATATGTAATGGAAGAGGTCTCTTTTTTTTATTACTATTATTAATATGCTAAGGTTTATTTGTGTCTATGAAACTTTTTCTTATGGCACAGAAACCAAAGTACATTTTTTGGGTTCAAAGAGGCTTGGGTTTTGTCTAACCAAACCCCTCCCACTCTTAAGCATTTTGTCACACCTATCTCATTATTTTTTTCCTTGGGTCTCCTTTCTCCAAAGGTGCTCTAGGTCTTTTACAATCCTAGCAAAGCCCCTGGGAAGGCGTGGGTACACTGCGATCTTCTCCTGTGCCTCACTGACAGTAGTAACTGTGGTGTCACTTCTGTCAGCAGGAGCATGGGCCTAATAGCTGCCAGAGGGAGCATTTTACTCTCTCCTTCCTCCAATAACAGCTTGCTGTGGGTGGGAGGAAGGAAGCAGAGATGCTAAGAACATACCACTAAGGAGTGAAGGCAGACTGCCCTTCTTCCTGTCTCCCCTTGTCATGTGTCATTTGGGAAGAAGGAGAAGTTGTCTTCATTCCTGTTGGCTGCAATGCTGAGATGGGGTGGGTGCAGTTTGCCATCTTACTCCTGAGCACTAGATGATCTTGTCCTTGCACTGCTTGGGAAATGTAGTTCTTGGGGGGGAAGCATGTGTCTACATTAGTAGGAACTGACCTCCCAGCAGCTTTCCTTACATTTATTTTACAATCCTGGTGATGGTCACAGTGAGTAATAAAAGCTGTCATTACAGGATACATCTGTGATTTGGAGGTTAACAAAAGGAACCAGCGAATGCTGCGAGGGACCCAGGAAATTGACACTCCTGGAAGTGTTGATTTCCCTATGGACTTTGGATGAATTTCAGAATCGAGCCTCATAGCCAGCGTGACCAGTCAAAATGCTAAGTATTCACAGTCTTATTTTACAGGTATGCCTATTTGGGGGACATTTCTTATGTCAGGGTCGCTTTAAATACCACTTGAACAGTTGTGTACTATTTAGGAAATATTTCAATCTGCAGTACTTTTCTTCCTACTGCTGAAAGTTCGGGCTTTCTTATATCACCCTGATGGAAGACACAAATGCTCTGTTCCCTTTTGAGTGCAGTAGGCCTAACCCGTATCATAATAAAGTACACTGTATTCTGATCTAGATAGATCTTAGACCTGGTGATACCTGCTGGTTAGATCAATTACAACATATAGGGGTTAGATGAAAAAAAATGGAAACACTACATGATTTGAAGTGACAACATGTTTCACGTTGAAAGTGGAAGTGATGTAACTTTCTTTTGCTTCCGCAAATGAGACACTTGTGTGATGAGACGCCTAGCTAACATATGGGAAGTCTCACTTTTGTCATCCACTACATGTGCTGCTAGGTCATCTAGAGACAAGGGCAAACATGCCAAACTGCGCACCCCCCTCAAGATGTATAAGCATTATATGTCAGCAAAAATCCTCCCTTCTCCCCATATGCCCCCAGCACAAACCCCCCCAACAAAAATTTCTCCTAGCACAAATCCTCTACCCCTCAAATCTCCTCTCTGAGCACAAATCCTCCTCCCCACTCCAAATCCCTCTCTCCCAGTAAAAATTCCCCCAATCCCCCATCCAAGCACATAATCCCCCCCCCCAAGTTCCCCTCCTAGCGCAATTACCCCCCAATCATCCCTACATGGTTGAACTGGATGGATTTTTGTCTTTTTTCAGCCAGACTAACTATGTAACATGCACAAACCCCCACCCAAAAATCCCATCCTAGTACAAATCCCTTCCAGCTCTACCATTTCACCTTTTTTAGCACAATCTCCCCCACCTCCAAGCACAAATTCCCCCAAATCACCACTCCTAGCACATCTCAAATTTCCCCTCCTGGAACCATTCTTACCCCTGTTGCCCCCCCCCCCCAATTTCCTTCTCCCAACTCAAATCACCTCCCCTCATTTCATTGTTGTGCCCCCCACCTCAAATGATACCACAGTGCCCAGGGCAGCAGACCCTCCTGCCCACCCCTTGTCCCGGCCCTGGCTGCTAGTAATACAGAGTCATGTCAGAGCTTACTGAGCTTCAAAGAGGGCAAATTGTTCATGTCCGCTTAGCTGGTGCCTCTGTGACTGAAGTTGCCAATTTATTTGCCGTGTTGCGGAAAAAAACATCATTTGATAAGCATAAGCGCGGTCGCCATGGTCAACTGACCGAGAGAGACAAAAGAACATTGCGCAGGAATGAGAAAACAACTTCTGCAAAGGTGACTGCACAGCTCAATCTCAGTCCCGTGAAGACTATAGGGTAGTTAATGTGGGTAGCACAAAGAGTTCCATGACTTCTAATGTTCAGACTTCTGATATAGTCTTACAATTTTTTTTAAGTACTGATATACTTAGCATACATTTTGCCAAAGATATTCTGTCTAGGCTTCAATCAAGCATTTGGCAAAGAAGGGATACTGGCAAATATGCTTGGATTGTTTCAGCAAATTAAAAAAAGAACGCTTTTACCTTCACAGCACTCAGTGTTGCCGGTCGCCTTTCTGTTTTCTGATGCCTGTATAAAAGAACAATCCATAACCACAATATTTTCTTCTAGGCAGCTTTCAAATCCCATTGATTTCAGTGTCAATGTTGTTAATGAGACAAACAGTAGCTATAACCAAGCTAGGGATGTATTTAAAGAACTACTTCAAGAATTGTATCTAGTATTTGCATCATTTATATCCAAACTCAACATGTAACATTGCCCCAATGCAAATATAACAACCCATTTGTTATTAAAAAAAAAAAAGAGGATCCCCCAAACCCCCCCCCCCCCCGTGTTATTGTATGTTTTTTTTACTTTTTTTTAATACCTTTTTCTGATGCCTCCTGGCTGGCCAATGGTGGTTGGTCGTGATGTGCTGTGCTCAGGGGGTAAAACCGTAATGCTCTGTACTCTCATTCTTTCCTTGGTCACTTAAAACAGAATGTGCGTTTTTGATGCGTTCCGGTGCATTTTTGATGCATTTTTTACAGGTTCCAGTGTGTTTTTTATGCATTTCAGGTCATTTCTTCCCTCTTTTTTTTTCAGTTTACACACACATGTGCGTTCCAGTGCGTTTTGATGCGTTTTGATGCATTTTTTATGCGTTTTACTGCGCTCCATTACAGTTCTGTGCAGAAAAAAATGCAGCATGTTCTACTTTTTTTTCTGCAACTGGAACGCAAGCACTGATGTGAACTGTGACATTGACAAACATATGACCTACTTTCTGTGCATTTTGGATGCAGAAAAAAAAGCAACTGAAATGCATGTAGGGCCAGTTCACACTATAGAGACAAAGTCCAGATGTATTCCAGATGCATTTTTGCATGCACATTTTTGGCGCATTCTGGTACGTTTTTGATGCTTTTTTGATACGTTCCAGTGCATTTTTTATGTATTCCAGTTACTTTTTCCCCTCTCTTTTTCTTCAAATGAAATAGGGGCATGTGCTTTCCAGTGTATTTTTGGTGCGTTCCAGTATGTTCTGGTGCGTTTCTGATGCGTTTTACTGCATTCCAGTACAAGTCTGTGAAGAAAAAATGCAGCCTGTTCTACTTTTTTTTCTGCAACTGGAACGCACTGGAACCGCAAGCACTGATGTGAACTGTGACATTGACAAACATATGACCTACTTTCTGTGCATTTTGGATGCAGAAAAAAAAGCAACTGAAATGCATGTAGGGCCAGTTCACACTATAGAGACAAAGTCCAGATGTATTCCAGATGCATTTTTGCATGCACATTTTTGGCGCATTCTGGTACGTTTTTGATGCTTTTTTGATACGTTCCAGTGCATTTTTTATGTATTCCAGTTACTTTTTCCCCTCTCTTTTTCTTCAAATGAAATAGGGGCATGTGCTTTCCAGTGTATTTTTGGTGCGTTCCAGTATGTTCTGGTGCGTTTCTGATGCGTTTTACTGCATTCCAGTACAAGTCTGTGAAGAAAAAATGCAGCCTGTTCTACTTTTTTTTCTGCAACTGGAACGCACTGGAACTGCAAGCACTGATGTAAACTATGACATTGGCAACCATATAACCTACTTTCTGTGTATGTAGTGCATGTAGTGTGAACTGGCTGGTTCACACTATAGAAACACACTACAGATGTATTCCAGATGCGTTTTTGCATGTGCATTTTTAGTGCATTCCGGTGCATTTTTTATGCTTTTTTGATGTGTTCCAGTGCATTTTTTATGTATTTCAGTTCATTTTTTCCCATCCCTTTTTCTTCAAATTAAATAGGGACAATAGAGAGAGCAGAAGCAGAGAGAGCAGTATGTGTTGAGATGACCTGTCTTTTCTGGTTGTAGTCACTATGGATCCCATCATGAGCATAATGTGGCACGTTCTACCATTTTTTCCTGCACGCAAAACCTGGAACTGACTGCACTGGTGTACTAGTGTGTGAATACATGGAAAACGCTGTAAATGCATTTCTGATGATGAAAAAAAGGCTCTAGACAGCATTTGGATATGGAACAGTTAAAAAATGCTTCTAAAAAAAAATGATTCATGAAGTAGTATAGGTACTTACAGGAAATACAAAGTGCCTGAAAGTAGTTAAGAGATGTTTTGTAAAAATTCTCATAATAGGACAGGTTGATTACTTAATAGACATAAATGCGAAGAGCAGGGCAGTAGAAGACAGAAGCACCGCCTTCATATTCCACAGTGGTTATAAAGAACTGTAAGGTAAAGCACATCACATGTTCACCTGGGACCCATCACACGCCTGTAGCCGCGTTTACACGTGTTTACAAGCGTTTGGCATTTGAAACGCTGATAAAATTTATTCATGAAGTTTGATGCATTCAAAAAAACGACTGTAAACTCAACTGCACGTAAACAACTGTAAACGACATAGTGTACATGGACACACAGGAAAACATTAGGAAGAGTTCAGAGGCTGCTAAAAAAAAACACAGAAAAGCTCCTGAATGTGAGTTTATCAGCTGCAGTGTACATGAATCCTTAGGCTCTGTTCACACCAAGGTGTTTTTTAATGCTTTTTTGCATTTTGCAGAAACGCACTACAGTGAATTTAACATGGTTTCCTATGGAACATGCTCACATCTATGCTTTTTTGAGCTGCTGCGTTTTTGGAAAGGGTCAGGGACTTTTTTAAAAGCAAAAAGCAGCATTTTTGCTACAGTAGAGTTCAATGGAGAATCTGCTGAAATGCATGGTAGTGCGTTTTTGCTGCGTTTTGCATTTTTATTCTGCCCAGCAGAAAAATAAATTTCACTTAAAAAAAAAACTGAACAAAATGCAAAACGCGGAAAGAACGCATCAAAAACACATGTAGAAAAACACAAAATGAACTGCAAAATGGACAAAAAGCAAACTGCATAGGTGTGAACGGAGTCTTAGTAAATAGCGCCCAGCATTTGAAAGGGTATCAGGGACAGCTCTAGGTCAGCTTCTGACCAATGAAAGAAGGCTAACATGATTTATATTTAATGATTTCCACATCTGGCATTCTAATATCCTGCTTTCCTTTTAGATCGCTGGTATTTTTTATTTCTGAGACTGTGATCGTGTAGTCATCCTCATTATAATTCTACATTGTTTATCCAAATACCCGTTTTATATCTCCCAGTTTTTTTCCTCTAGTTTAAAGTGTGAATTCGTTGCATTTTTCATTAGTATAATTTATGTTTGTTAAAAAATTATTTTCTTCCTACTGCTTGCCGTTTGAAAGATGAAAGTGCTTAATTAACTGCTTTTATGTTAACATACATGATTTTCATTTTTTAATCACTATGGAATAGACTTGCTGAAATGAAAGCTGCACTTTTTCAAATCTGCTGCAGTAACTTTGGTGTATTAATTGTGCCTGAGGCACAAGACAGAATGTTCTCTCACTCTAGAGGGCCCTGTTACATCTAAAATGTTGGAGTGTGATCTTTTGTTTAGACTAATGTTCCAGTATACAGGAGCTGCATTTGGATAGAAGAGAGATGGAGGTGCAAGTATTTAGCTATGTGTAAGAGTCTTTATTGATTTGTCATGCTCTCATCGTATAATATCATATAACACTTCACATGAAAAAGAAATCAGATTTATCCTAGAATAATTTTAGCTCTGTGGTATAGTATGGTATATTAATCCAGCGTTTCTCAACCTTTCTTCAGTTACAGCACCCTTTAAAAGTATGCAGTCTCCAGTCACTTCAGGTGAATTATAAATTGTATTTTTCAGGCCTTCATTGGGGGTTAAATGTTAACCAATTCCAGTCCAGGCTAATCCTGACATTCCTCTCCTACATGTAAGAAAGGTCTTTTTTTTTGGCTAGAAAACTGCTTAGAACACCCAAACATTACATATTTTTAACCGCTTCAAGTCCGGACACTTTTACCACCTTCCTGTCCAGGCCAATGTTCAGCTTTTAGTGATATCACACTTTGAATGACAATTGCGCGGTCATGCAAAACTGTACCATATGAATTTTTTTTGCATTTTTTTAGACAGATAACGCTTTATTTTGGTGGTATTTATTCACCACTGGGTTTTTTATTTTTTTTGCTATGTAAATGAAAATGTCCAAAAATTTTGAAAAAAAAGTGTTTTTCTTATACAATTTTGCAAATAAATATTTCATCATAATTCTTGGCCAAAATTTATTCCAGTATCTTTTTAGTAAAAAAAAAATAACCCAAATTAGTTTATAACCAAAAATTATCATTTTTAAACTTTTTTTTTGCATTTTTATTTTTAATATTATTTTTTTTTTCGTTTTTTTTTTTTTACATACTGTCACCCTAGCAGTGCAGTGTCACCATGTACTACTTGTGGGGGGTGATGAAGATTTTTTTTTTTTTCACATTGCTTTTACACCCATGAAGGCTGTAAAAGCAATCATATCTCCTTCTCTCTGGCTGCATTCTTGCAGCCATTGAGAACTACTGTGTGAGCTGTGATTGGTCATAGCTTGTCACATGGTACAGGGCTGTTGTGACCTCTGTGATCATTCAGATTTCACACATAGTAAGCAATGATGTCAGAAGTGACACCTTGCTAACTACTCTGCATGTGATCACTGATTGGCCAATCAGTGATCACATGATCAGGACCTCACACAGAGGTCCCATCCGACGATCAGTGTTCCACTGTGTCCGGAGGACACAGCGGGCACCGGATCATGGTGCTGTGTGCTCCCGGGGAGCGCGCACAAGCAGGGGGTGGGGAGGCCATTTATAAACGGCCACCCGACCCTGCACTGCCACCTTCCGGCTGTTTATATACAACAGCCGGATGGGAGGTGGTTAAGCAGAGGCCTTATGAAATAAAATGGTGAGTGTTGCATATTTTTATGTCACCCGATATTTGCACAGCGTTTTTCAAATGCAAATTTAAAAAAAAAAATACACTTTTATGATCTTTAATGTACAAAAACACAATATAATACAAAATGATTTGGTAAAATATAAAAGATGATGTTATGCTGAGTAAATAGATACCAAAAATGTCACACTTTAAATTTATAAAGTCTCCCAAGGCAGTGCTTCAAAATCCTTTACCAGATATACCAGAATACCAGTTTAGAGTTACAGAGGAGGTCTGGTGCTAAAATTATTTTCCTTATCTAGTGTTCGCAGCGATACCTCACATGTGTGGTGTTATCGCCATTTACATACGGGACTTACATTTGCATTTGCTTTACTTATTTTTATTATTATTTTTTATTTTATTTTTTAAAAATGTACATTGTATCTTAACATTTTTTTTAATCTCTATTGCTATCACAAGGGATGAACAGTATCCCCTATGAAAGCATAGGCCATGGCAGTCCTTTTTATGGAGAGAATTGGAGTCTATTAGACCCCATATCTCTCCTCCTGCCTCCAAAGCATCTGATCAAACCAAGATCAGTTTGATCATATGCTTGTTCAAGCCGGTAATGGCTTGTTCACATGAGACTGAAATCAGAAGTGACAATCCTTATCGCTTCTGTTTTCTGACAATACAGGGAGAGGTGGAAAGGCAGCATAACAAACCAAACTGATGTCTTGCAGTGAAAGGGGTATGCTGATAGGAGGAGACAGCAGAGTGACAGAGAGATGAGTTCATCGTTGAGCTGCTTCTACTTTCACTGTGCAGTCACAGGGTGGAAACAGGGAGGAGAACTGCATGTGAAAGTAAAACTGCAGCAGGGAAAGGTGATGTTCCCTCCCCTATCAGGCAGTATTGTGCTGTGTGGCAGAGCAGTGTAAATCTTAGGACTGGATAGAGAGAAATACAAATCCTTTGGCAGGTAAAACAGCTCTTATATATGTATGTAAAGCAGCCCTCAAAATTTCCACTTGCCTGCTCGCATTGGGCGAGTGGAAATAATGTGGGGGCGAGCAGCGCCGGGACTAGGTGTGTGTGGGAGGGGCAGGGTGCACCCTCTGCCACACTGATCATCGCCGATCATTCCATTTATTTCTTCCCCCCACCACTGTGTGCTCCTCAGTGCCCAGCCCCTCCCCCATCCTTTGCACCAATAAGAGACGAGAGGAGAGAGGCTGGATTTGCTCTGCCTCCTCCTGTGCCCACCCACACTCCATTCTGTGAAGCTTCTGACGATGTGTGGGTGGGAAATTGAACACAGCAGCTGACAGCTGTGATGCATCTGACTGACCATGTGAATCTGATCTCTCTCCCTTCCTTCCACCCACTCCTCCCTTCCTTCCATCCACCCCTTCCTTCTCTCCTTTTTTCCCTCCACCCACCCCTCTCTTTCTTCCTTCCACCCCTTCCTTCCTTCCTTCCTTCCTTCCTTCCACCCATCCCTTCCTTCCACCCACCCCTCCCTTTCCTTCCACCCACCCCTCCCTTCCTTCCACCCCTCGCTTTCCTTTCACCCACACCTTCCTTACTTCCACCCCTCCCTTCCTTCAACTCCTTCCACTGCTTCCGTCCACCCACCCCTCCCTTCATTTCTTCTTTCCACCCCTCCCTCCCTTCCTTCTACACACCCCTTTCTTCCTTCCATCCACCCCTCCATTCCTTCCTTCCTTCCACCCACCCACCCCTACCCTCCTTCCTTCCACCCACCCCTCCCTTAATTTCTTCTTTCCACCCCTCCCTTCCTTCCTTCTACACACCCCTTTCTTACTTCCATCCACCCCTCCATTCCTTCCTGACTGAGACATTATCTAACCCCACTGAACTTCAAAGTAGTTCCTGCACTAACGTGGTCCGACTTGAAGGCCATAGGCTTCAATGTAAACTCTCCAAAGTTGACCTGAATGTTGTACAGTGGATATAAAAAGTCTACACACCCTTATTAAATGTCAGGTTTCAGTGATGTAAAAAAATGAGACAAAGAAAAATAATTTCAGAACTTTTTCCACATCTAATGTAATCTATAACCTATAAACTGTACAACTCGGTTGAACAACAAACTGCAATCTTTTAGGTAGAGGGAAGTAAAAATAAAAAACAAATAATATGGTTGTACACACCCTTAAACTAATATTTTGTTGAAGCACCTTTTGATTTTAGTACAGCACTCTTTTTGGGTATGAGTCTATCAGCATCAGAGTGGATTTGATTTAAATCAAACTGATTTAAATCACGATTTAAATCACTAGTCAGTAAGGCTTGATTTAAATCCTAGTTTTCTACATAAAGACTAATTCTTGCTGGTATAACTTTAATATGCAAGTAGATGAAGATTTTTAGAATAATAACTTTTCATATTAGTTTTTTTATCCCCAGTTTAATAGGTTAATCATTCATATGTGGACAACTTTTCTGTTGTACTTAGGAAGGAGAAAAATAATCATTATTCATTACCTTAATAATAACAATTTAAATAGATTTATTCAACTGAAACAATAACATTCCAGCATATGTTATTTGCTTAAACAAACATCCATGTTTGGTAACTAATTTGGCTAAACAAAATATATATATTTTAAGAAACTTAGACTGTCAGCCCCTTCCTCCTCACACTTAGTTTCACTTTCTTCTTGTGCAGATCTATTCCACTCCAAACAATCAGAAAAATATTGTTTCTATTCTATTCACTGAACTTCTTGAAACTTAGCACTGAAGGGGTTGATTCTGTATTCATAGGTTTGTAGAAGTTAGGATTAAGGTCTTTTTCTTAACTCTGTTCATGTTATAACATTTTTCCTGTGAAGAAGAGGCATGTGATCTCCGCTGAGTCAAATTCAGTTTTGAGAACTGCAAAAGTAAACCAAGTATCTGTGATAATATCTTGTAGGGAGAGAAACTGCCCAATAATCTTACAAAAACCTCTGGAAGAGCATGACATTGTGAATGGATTAATGGAATTTATTTACCAAAAAAATTAAACATATACAGCCTTATTCTACATAATTAAAAAACTAATCTTTATTTCATGATGGAATAACCTTTGGATGGTAATATATTTTCCTCAAAAAGCATTTTATTAAAAAAAATCCGATTTAAATAAAAAAAATCCGATTTTTTTATTTTTTTTAAAACAAATCATTGATTTTTATCCACCCTGATTAGCATGGCACATCTTGACTTGACAATATTTGCCCACTCTTGCAAAAACACTCCACATCTGTCAGATTGCAAGGGCATCTCCTGTGCACAGCCCTCTTCAGATTACCCCCCAAATTTTCGATCGGATTCAGGTCTGGGCTCTGGCTGGGCCATTCCAAAACTTCTTCTGGTGAAGCCATTCCTTTGTTGATTTGGATGTATTTTTTGTGTTGTTGTCATGCTGAAAGATGAAGTTTCTCTTCATGTTCAGCTTTCTAGCAGAAGCCTGAAGGTTTTGTGCCATTATTGACTGGTAATTGGAATTGTTCATAATTCCCTCTCCCTTGACTAAGGCCCCAGTTCCAGCTGAAGAAAAACAGCCCCAAAGCATGATGCTGCCACCACCATGCTTTACTGTGGGTATGGTGTCCTTTTGGTGATGTGCAGTGCAGTGGAATTATGGCCAAAAAGTTCAACCTTGGTTTCATCAGACCATAACACATTTTCCCACATGCTTTTGGGAGACTTCAGATGTGTTTTTGGAAACTTTAGCCGGGCTTGGATGTTTTTATTTGTAAGAAAAGCCTTCCATCGTGCCACTCTACCCCATAGCCCAGACATATGAAGAAAACAGGCGATTGTTGTCACATGTACCACATAGCCAGTACTTGCCAAATATTCCTGCAGCTCCTTTAATGTTGCTATAGGCCTCTTGGCAGCCTTCCCAGACCAGTTTTCTTCTCGTCAATTTTGGAGGGACATCTAGTTCTTGGTAATGTCACTGTTGCACTATATTTTCTCCAGTTGATGATGACTGTCTTCACTGTGTTCCATGGTATATCTAATGCCTTGGAAATTCTTTTGTACCCTTCTCCTGACTGATACCTTTTAACAATGAGATCCCTCTGATGCTTTGGAAGCTCTCTGCAGACCATGGCTTTTGCTGTAGGATGCGACTAAGAAAATGTCAGGAAAGACCTACTAGAACAGCTGAACATTATTTGGGGTTAATCAGAGGCACTTTAAATGGTGGCAGGTGGGTGCTGACTCCTGTTTAACATGATATTTAATGCGATTGCTTAATTCTGAACACAGCTACATCCCCAGTTATAAGAGGGTGTGCACACTTATGCAACCACATTATTTTAGTTTTTTATGTTTACTCCCCCCCCCCCAAAGGATTTCAGTTTATTTTTCAATTGAGTTGTACAGTTTATAGGTCACACTAAATGTGGAAAAAGTTCTGAAATGATTCATTTTTATCTCATTTTTTTACATCACAGAAACCTGAAATTTTAACAGGGGCGTGTAGATTTTTTCTATCCACTGTACATGTAACTTGTGTGTGACTTGTGTGCGACTTTGTACAGCAGAAACAATTATCCTTGGTCAAAGTCGTACCAAAGCCACACTCATCCAAAGTTGCATCAAAGGCGCATTAAGCCCCAATGAAAATCGCATGATTTTGAAGTCACACAAGTGTGAATGGAGCTTAATTACTTGTACAGTCCAGCTGCTGGGAGACACCGGTTGGTGGCCACTGGAAACACGCCCTTTGATTTAGGAACAAGAGTGCAATTATCCAGCAGGTGACCCAAGTAATGACACAGGTCCTGACAAGGTAGCTCTACCTCTCTCACTTGCAGGGAGATTATCCAGTGGGAGTGTTGGCATCTGCACTGCACTCTGGGTACCTGCATCTGCTATGTAGCCATCCTGCCCACAGTGGGAGCCACAGGGAGCCAAGCTGTGTATTGTAAACACAGAAGCCAGGCAGAGTGAGCAGGATGCCAAGGGTCTAAGCCAGAGTTAGTGGAACTGAGTTCCACCAAGTTCCAGCTGAAAGAAAAGCTCAGTGTATAACTGGATTACCGGTGTTTTGAATGTTCAGCTTTAATACAGGTATACCGTAAGGTGAGCACTGAAAGAACCAAGGACTGGTTACATTTATTTATTTCAGGTACTTATATAGCGCTGTCAATTTACGCAGTGCTTTACATATATATTGTACATTCACATCAGTCCCTAACCCTCAAGGGGTGTACAATCTAAGGTCCCAAACTTACATTCACACATACACATACTAGGGACAATTTAGACAGGATCCAATTAACCTACCAGCATGTCTTTGGAGTGTGGGAGGTAACCGGAGTACCTGGAGGAAACCCATGCAGGCACAGGGAGAACATGCAAACTCCAGGCAGGTGGTGCCGTGGCTGGGATTCGAACCAACGACCCTAGTACTGGCAGGTGGAAGTGCTAACCACTAAGCCACTGTGGTGCCCATAATTGGATTGTTTCATGCACAGGATAGATGTAGAATAGGCCATAGTATATGAGAAGCTGTGGAGTACAGAATAGCACAACACACACTGTTGTTTTCTTCTCAGGATCATAAAACATATTAATTTATTAAAGCTCAGCTTAGCATCTTAAAAGTGCATCTTCTGGAACAGAACAATTTTGTATGCATTCTCGTTATGCAAAATTATTTTCATTTTGCTACTTTGCAGTCAATAAAATCCTACAGTTTGTAAATAAAACCTCACTGCTACAAGCAGGCATATGGGAGTCATTTGGTAGGCAGACACTATTTCCCCACTACATAAGTAGCTTGTCAAATTATATTGAAACTGGGGGACATGAAGAAGAAAATAAATTAAACTATAATTGGTGAGCTTAACGACAATGTGCAAAATGTATGCAATTCTGTTAAAATGATATTAAAAGCAATACTAGAAATGAACTCTGGATGTACAAAGTGGGATGTTGGTTTAAATAGGGAGCTGTTGAAAGATTTATAATAAAATCAAGTAATGTGTGTAAGAGAAGAGTGGTAGGAAGACGCTGGGAGAAGTAGGGAAGGGAAGTAGGGAGTAATGGGAATCTATGTGCACAGAAGGGGGACATTTTATAGGAGATGAGTGCAAGCTGAAGAGGCTAGGCTATAATGTCATCTATGTGAAGATGCAATTTCTAAACCCTCATCAACATAGGACTCCAGGGAGGTTCAGGACAACCTACTATTCTTTTATGTAAGCAAGAAAAGCGTGTTCCCTCATTTCCAATAACAAGGCTTAAATGTATACAGCGAAGACAACTATCTACCTCCTCAGAGTGAGCAGGTAGATCATTCTCCATACATGCTAGTCAGGGTTTGCCAGGTGCCAGCTTTGTCTTCACCAGAACACCTAAGCCTAAAATTGGATCCACTTGTATAGTGAACTGATTCCCTGGTTTAAGGCTTTGGCCTAACCCATTGGCCTAGCTAGCCCATCAGGACATCTCCATCCAACTTTAAGGCAGAATAGGTGGTAGGGTTGAGCTAGAGCTAGCTACTATAGAAGCAGGTCACTGGTTGCCCTACAAAGCAACCTGCATGTTAGGGGCACCTGGGTATTCTATAGAGCGGCAAAGCTGGCACTTAGTGGCATTTTTCAATAGGCTCAGGTTTTACTTTAGCATACGTCAGTCCAAAGCTTAAAACATAATTATGAATTTAGACAAAGACCAGCTGCTTGGAACACTTGAGGGCTGATATTTAAATGTGTTTGTACTGAGAACTAGAGTTATTTCCCCTCTTTCACTTATTAGATTCAAACTTTCATGGCAGATTTGATTTAATTGATAGCTGAGGTCAAGTAACTCAAGATCTTCCTAAGAATATGTACCCAGCTACTTAAAGTGGAACTTTAGTCAGAAAATGAATTCCTGCTAGATCATTTCAGGCTGGCCCCTTTTGCAGGTATAGCTATGTAAAACATTAAAGATAAGTATATATGCTGTTTAAAATACAGTAATACACTGCCTCACCCTGCTGAACTTAGTTGCTCTCCATTTGTAGGCATTTTTAGGAACTGCCAGAATTTGCAGAGGCCAATCTGCTGACAGGTTAAAGATAAAGCGGTACTATACCTTTCAATTTAAAGGATATGTTCACCTTTTAACACAAAATAATAAATGCACATTTTTTGGCAGGTATTATTTTTTGTCTCTTGAGCCTCTAAAGCATTGCACCAGCAATCAGAAGATCGCTGGTGCCATGCAGGTCCATTCGTAACATGTTACACCCTGAATATGGGTGTAACATGTTATGAAAGGTGAATTTATCCTTTAACAGTTTCAAAAACAGTTACATTCCACCAAAAAATTGGATACACTCCAACTGGTAGACTCCTGGAGGGCACACAATGTAGGAGCTAGAGATTATTAATTTTACTCCCACCCACATGACTCTTATGCTAGACTAGATTATATCTACTGTTCCCCCATTCTGCTAGCTAGCTCTAGGAAAGCTTGCATCCATTTAAGCCCCTGGTCAGATCACAATATTATCTCGCTATCCATCACATTCATAGGATTAGCACCTACCCTCTACGCCTGGAGACTTAACGACTCTATGCTCACGGATACTAACTCCCGCCAGGAGGTAGTTACTTCCTGTCAGGGCTCCGGGAATGACCAGAGGTGTGTGGACCGACGCAGGGAAACACAGACTTCAGGTATAGCATGTAAACAAGATAATTAATTAAGGACAACACAAACATAAACGCAGTGCAACAAACCAAACCCAAAACTAACACAAATACATACAACAAGATGAAACAAACCCAAACCTAAACTGATATATATATATATATATGTATATATATATGGAGCACAACGTAGTCAGGCGGGCCGGGTCGGTAGCTAACGGGCAAACAGGGTACCAGGAGCGAGCGGAAGAGTGGTCAGGAATAGCCGAGGTCAGGACAGGCGGAGTTCGTTCAGAGTCAGGTTCAGAGTCAAGATCAAAGCAGGATCAGGCAGGAAGTAGACAGGATGCAGGTATAGGGGCTCATGGGAAACATACACCAAGGCACTGATCACAGGCCTGGTCCTGCTTAAATACACCTCCTGCAATCAGCCCCAGGTGATGGCCTGATTGCAGGAGTAAGATTCTGGCTTCTGAGAGCACCCGCTGGCCAGCCTTGGTACTGCAGCCCACAAGGCAGGTGAGTCCCACCACCATTGGCAAGTCCATTCCTGACAGTACCCCCCCCTCAAGGAGCGGCCTCAGGACGCTCCAAACAGTCCTTAGTGGGCAAAATGATCCACCGTCTGGGTCAGATAACTGGCTGGATATCAAGGGCTGGCACATCAGGCTGGGCAGCGGGCGGAAGCACATCAGGCTGGGCAACCGGCGGAGGAATATCAGGCTGGGCAGCGGACGGAGGCACATCAGGCTGGGCAGCGGACGGAGGCACATCAGGCTGGGCAGTGGACAGAGGCACATCAGGCTGGGCAGCGGACAGAGGCACATCACGCTGGGCAGCGGACAGAGGCACATCAGGCTGGGCAGCGGACAGAGGCACATCAGGCTGGGCAGCAGGCAGAGGCACATCAGGCTGGGCAGCAGGCACCGGCCATCAGGCGGAGCAGCGGGCACCGGGCCATCAGGCGAGGCAACGGGCACCGGGCCATCAGATGAGGCAGCGGGCACCGAGTCATCGGGAAGAACAGCGGGCACCGGGTCACCAAGCTCGACAGCGGGCACCGAGTCACCTGGCACGACAGCGGGCACCGAGTCTTCTGGTACGACAGCGGGCACCGAGTCATCTGGCACAACAGCGGGCACCGAGTCATCTGGCATGACAGCGGGCACCGAGTTAATAAGCTTGACAGCGGGCACCGAGTCACCAAGCTCGACAGCGGGCACCGAGTCATCTGGCAGGACAGCGGGCACCGAGTCATCTGGCAGGACAGCGGGCACCGAGTCACCAAGCTCGACAGCAGGCACGAGTCAAATGGCACGACAGCGGGCACTGAGTCACCAAGCCCGACAGCTGGCACCGAGTCATCTGGCACGACAGCGGGCACCGAGTCATCTGGCATGACAGCGGGCACTGAGTCATCTGGCAGGACAGCGGGCACCGAGTCACCAAGCCCGACAGCGGGCACCGAGTCACCAAGCTCGACAGCGGGCACCGAGTCATCTGGCACGACAGCGGGCACCTAGGCACATCAGGCTGGGCAGCGGACAGAGGCACATCAGGCTGGGCAGCAGGCAGAGGCACATCAGGCTGGGCAGCAGGCACCGGCCATCAGGCGGAGCAGCGGGCACCGGGCCATCAGGCGAGGCAACGGGCACCGGGCCATCAGATGAGGCAGCGGGCACCGAGTCATCGGGAAGAACAGCGGGCACCGGGTCACCAAGCTCGACAGCGGGCACCGAGTCACCTGGCACGACAGCGGGCACCGAGTCTTCTGGTACGACAGCGGGCACCGAGTCATCTGGCACAACAGCGGGCACCGAGTCATCTGGCATGACAGCGGGCACCGAGTTAATAAGCTTGACAACGGGCACCGAGTCACCAAGCTCGACAGCGGGCACCGAGTCATCTGGCAGGACAGCGGGCACCGAGTCATCTGGCAGGACAGCGGGCACCGAGTCACCAAGCTCGACAGCAGGCACGAGTCAAATGGCACGACAGCGGGCACTGAGTCACCAAGCCCGACAGCTGGCACCGAGTCATCTGGCACGACAGCGGGCACCGAGTCATCTGGCATGACAGCGGGCACTGAGTCATCTGGCAGGACAGCGGGCACCGAGTCACCAAGCCCGACAGCGGGCACCGAGTCACCAAGCTCGACAGCGGGCACCGAGTCATCTGGCACGACAGCGGGCACCTAGTCATCTGGCACGACAGCAGGCACCGAGTCACCAAGCTCGACAGCAGGCACCGAGTCACCAAGCTCAACAGCGGGCACCGAGTCTTCTGGTATGACAGCGGGCACCAAGTCATCTGGCACGACAGCGGGCACCGAGTCACCAGGCCGGACCACGGGCACCAAGGCACCAGGCAGGACCGGGTAATCAGGCTGGATCACGAACACCGGATCATCAGGCTGGATCGGGTCATCAGGCCAGATCGGGTCATCAAGCCGGATCGGGTCATCAGGCTGGATCACGAACAGCGGGTCATCAGGCTGGATCGGGTCATCAGGCTGGATCGGGCCATCAGCCTGCATCAGGCCATCAGATTGGGTAGCGGGTTTTAGGTCATCACGCTGGATAGGATCATCAGGCTGGGTAGGATCATCAGGCTGGATCGGGTCATCGGGCTGGATCACGAACACCGGGTCATCAGGCAGGATCGGGTCGTCAGGCAGGATCGGGTCATCAGGCAGGATCGGGTCATCAGGCTGGATCGGATCATCAGGCTGGATCAGGAACACCGGGTCATCAGGCTGCATCGGGTCATCAGGCTGGATCGGGTCATCAGGCTGGATCACAAACACCGGGTCATCAGGCTGGATCGGGTCATCAGGCTGGATCGGGCCATCAGGCTGGATCGGGCCATCAAGCTGGATCGGGCTATCAGGCTGGGTAGCGGGCACCAGGCCATCATGCTGGATAGGATCACCAGGCTGGGTAGGATCATCAGGCTGGATCGGGTCATCAGCCTGGATCACAGACACCGGGTCATCAGGCTGGATCGGGTCATCAGGCTGGGTAGCGTACACTGGGGCATCAGGGCATCAGGCTGAACAACGGAAGGCGGGTTCTCAGACAGCAGGCTGACCGGTTTGGATACTGGTAGGATGGTACTGGTTGGAAAGAATTTTCACTTCTTCTTGGGTTTAGTTACTGGGGCACTGCAAGTAAATGCAGGTCTGTAAATGGATGGAGTAGCTGGGGACAGAGAAGAGCTGGAGGATGGAACAGAGGAGGGAATAGTTGTTACAGCGGCCTTTTTTACAGGGTTAAAGGCAGGATAAGTGCAGCGAGTGGGAACAGGGTACTGACATGTGGTAGACAACAGGGTATATTGGGCTGTCACTGGGGGTGCTGTCGGGAATGCAGGAGTAGAGTTTTGAGCAGAGGAATGATTAGAAGCAGGACGGGTTTGTTGCAAGCTGACTGAGGCTGGGTGTAACAAGTCTGACCAGGACTGTAGTATTGGTTGAACAAAGCTCAGCTTACACATAGCCTGTCTGACCAAAGACTGCACTGTGTTTATACACTCCACTAGCACATGTGGTGAACATGCTGAATAATGTTCCCAGAAGCAATCCAGATCATCCTCCAACAACCATATCAGTGATTCTATTTGATCCACACTGAAAGGTGCAAGAAAGTCATCCCTGCTTTCAGGGGTACTAGATGAAGCCAACTCAACACAAGCCTGAATCAATGGATGCACCTCAGAGAACTCTGTGCCCTGATCTACTAGGGAATGAGCGACCCGTATGCACTCTAGCAGCTGATCCCTGGTATACTCCTGCAGAGTCTGATAGGCATATTCTCTGTCATGTAAGACTAGCAAATACAAGTATATAACCTCCTCCGGATGCATCCTTAACAACAAGCCAAGATGGCTTCCCTATGCAGCCACTTCTGGTCAGGAATGGCCTTGGTGTAATGTCAGGGCTCCGGGAATGACCAGAGGTGTGTGGACTGACACAGGGAAACAAAGAATTCAGGTATAGCGTGTAAACAAGATAATTTATTAAGGACAACGCAAACATAAACGCAGTGCAACAAACCAAACCCAAAACTAACACAAATACATACAACAAGGTGAAACAAACCCAAACCTAAACTGATATATATATATATATATATGTATATATATACTGTATATATGGAGCACTGTGTGGGTGGTGCGGCTGCGGGTATTTGTGCAGGTCCCACATTCCTCTGTGTGGGTGGTGGGGCTGCGGGTATTTGTGCGGGTCCCACATTCCTCTGTGTGGGTGGTGCTACTGCGGGTATTTGTGCAGGTCCCGCATTCCTCTGTGTGGGTGGTGCCGCTGCAGGTATTTGTGCGGGTTCCACATTCCTCTGTGTGGGTGGTGCTGCTGCAGGTAATTATGCGAGTCCCACATTCCTCTGTGTGGGTGGTGCTGCTGCGGGTATTTGTGCGGGTCACACATTCCTCTGTGTGGGTGGTGCTGCTGCGGGTATTTGTGCAGGTCCCGCATTCCTCTGTGTGGGTGGTGCTGCTGCCGGTATTTGTGCAGGTCCCGCATTCCTCTGTGTGGGTGGTGCGGCTGCAGGTAATTATGCGAGTCCCACATTCCTCTGTGTGGGTGGTACGGCTGCGGGTATTTGTGCGGGTCCCGGATACCTCTGTGTGGGTGGTGCTGCTGCGGGTATTTGTGCGGGTCCCGCATTCCTCTGTGTGGGTGGTGCTGCTGCGGGTATTTGTGCGGGTCCCGCATTCCTCTGTGTGGGTGGTGCTGCTGCGGGTATTTGTGCGGGTCCCGCATTCCTCTGTGTGGGTGGTGCGGCTGCGGGTATTTGTGCGGGTCCCGCATTCCTCTGTGTGGGTGGTGCTGCTGCGGGTATTTGTGCGGGACCCGCATTCCTCTGTGTGGGTGGTGCTGCTGCGGGTATTTGTGCGGGTCCCGCATTCCTCTGTGTGGGTGGTGCGGGTTCGGGTATTTGTACAGGTCCCGCTTTCCTCTGTGTGGGTGGTGCTGCTGCGGGTATTTGTGCGGGTCCCGCATTCCTCTGTGTGGGTGGTGCGGGTTCGGGTATTTGTGCGGGTCCCGCATTCTTCTGTGTGGGTGGTGCTGCTGCGGGTATTTGTGCGGGCCCCGCATTCCTCTGTGTGGGTGGTGCGGCTGCGGGTATTTGTGCGGGTCCCGCATTCCTCTGTGTGGGTGGTGCTGCTGCGGGTATTTGTGCAGGTCCCACATTCCTCTGTGTTGGTGGTGCTGCTGCAGGTATTTGTGCAGATCCCGCAGCGGCACCACCCGCATAGATGTAAACCAAGCCTAAATATATTTTGGCCTATAATAAAGCTGATTTTAAAAGATTTAAAGATTTAAGTAAAACTGTAGGCAAAACTTCATTTTTTCATTTTGATAGAGCAAGGAAGGGTTATCGTCATCTGTGTCTCCTTGCAGAGATTTCCCTCATTTCCTGTCTCATAGACAAAACAGGAAGTAAGAGGAAATCCCTGCAAATTAAAGAAATTCCCTGGAGACCCCCGGTCACTAGAACTAGTTTCCCCATTGGAAGATTCCCCCTCAATGACTTTTCTGGAGACAACCAAAAATATGGCATTTTCTTTTACTTTCACTTTCAGTGATAATGTTAAACATGAAAAACGGGCACACAGCCATCAATAACAATGGACAGGTGCTCTAATACATCTGCACTATATCCAAAATTAAAAAAAAATGTTTTACCTTTAATTATATTTAAAATACATTTCTCAACAGCCCAACAATATATAAATCCACTTTGGATGTAGCAAATGCCTATGCAAACCTAGTTCATATACCGAAAAATTTGCAGTCCTTCTACACCAGGAGAGAGAGAGTAGTCATGAACGGTCTTTATTTATTTATTTTTATTTTATTTATTGCAGGTACTTATATATCGCCGTCAATTCAGCGCTCGCTTTACATATATTCACATCAGTCCCTAACCCTCAAGGGGAATACAATATAAAGTCCCTAACTTACATTCAAACATACTAGGACCAATTTAGACAAGATCCAATTAACCTACCAGCATGTTTTTGCAGTGTGGAAGGAAACCGGAGTACCCGGAGGAAACCCACACAGGCACAAGGAGAACATGCAAACTCCAGGCAGGTGATGCCATGGTTGGGATTCAAACCAATGACCATAGTACTGCCAGGCAGAAGTGCTAAACATTTAGCCACTGTGCTGCCCTTTCTTAAAGGAATACGAGGTGGTATCAAAAAGTTTTGAGACTAGCTCTGTCTACAAGAAAGTACTTTATTTATCTACATTTCCACACTATCATCTTCAAAATAGTCCCCTTGCACAGCAATACAGCACTCCTAGCATTCCTGCCACTTCTGGAATGTGTCCTGGAAGTCTTCTTTTAAGCATGTCAACCTTCTGCTATTCACACTGGATCTCCACAATGTTGCCAAATCGGCAACCTTTGAACTAGATCTTCATCTTCGGGAAGTAAGTGAAGTCTACAGGAGCCAAATCTGGCGAGTAGGGTGGGTACGGAAGTGAGAACATTGCAGCCTGGGGATGAACTTGGCAGCAACACGGAACATGTTCAAATCACACATGATGATTGTCTGAACTGTTTCGCATGACACACTGACAATGGCAGCAATGTTGTGGATTGTTCTCCGATGGTCATCATACACAAGTTGCCAAATGGTTTTGACATTTCGACATTTTCAGGGGTTGAGCTCATTGAAGGTATTCCTGATCTCTCATCATCTTCCTGTGATGTTTTTCCAATCTTGAAGTGTGTGTGCCAGTCAAAACACCTCAAACGATTCATTGCAGCATTGCAGTAAACTTGCCGAATCATGTCACACTTCTCTGTGGCAGATTTGCCCAGTTTCACGCAGAATTTCACGCTTGCTCTTTGTTCTAACTTGCTGTCCATGGTGAAATAGCAGACGTGGTAACGCACGTGGTCAGAATAACACCAGTTGCACAGCTCCTGATGTACACAGGGTGGTGTCTTTTGGTACACTAACTTATGAAGGTCAGTGCTCTCTGTGACTGTGCTTGCAGCCTTGTGCTGTCATCTGTTGGCATGTTACAAACCTAGTCTTGAAACTTTCTGATACCACCTCGTATCAAAGGGATCCAGGGAATATCCAATTGCCTCTCGGAGGATCAGGAAGGAATTTTGTTTCCCTGCAGAAGAAAATTGGATCATACGTTGTAGGGTTTTTATACCTTCCTCTGGATCAACTGTGGGTGTAGGATTAAAACTTTTTTTTTTTTAGGGCTCATGTACACGGGACGTTTGGAAAACTCTTCTGAATGATGGAAACTGACTACTGGAGAACGTAGGTTAAAAACCGTCTGTTTAGCCATGTTTGCATACCACGTTTATGCGCGTTTGCGTTTAGAAGCCTCTGGAGACCTTCCAAAATGCCCAGAATGCACTGAAAAACAGTAAAAAATTAACTATTTCAGAGAGAGCAGAAGCAGAGAGAGCAGAAGCAGAGAGAGCAGTATGTGTTGAGATGACCTGTCTTTTTTGGTTGTATTCACTATGAATCCCATCATGAGCATAATGCGGCACGTTCTACCATTTTTTCCTGAAAATGACTGAGCTGGTTTACTGGGTCCATTTGAATACATGGAAAACACTTTGCATGCATTTCTGATGATGAAAAAAGGCTCTGGACAGCATTTGGATATGGAACAGTTAAAAAATGCTTCTAAACGCAAACACTTATAAACGCAGTTAGCCGCATTTACGCGTGTTTACAAACGTTTGAAACGCTGCTAAAATCTACACCTGAACGCAAGTTTGGTGCGTTCAACAAAACAACTGTAAACTCAACCTCCTGTAAACACCTGTAAACAACAATTTGTACATGGACACAGGAAAACATTCGGGAGAGTTCAGGGGCTGCTGAAAAAAAACACAGAAAAGCTCCTGAACGTCAGTTTATCAGCTGCAGTGTACATGAGCCCTAAGTGGTTGAACTGGATGGACGTTTGTCTTTTTTCAGCCAAACTAACTATGTAGCTATGTATCCTGCATAGAGTTTCGCACTGGATTACTGTAGTTCTGGAAGAAATGCACAACGCACACCAAGCTTTACGTAAAAATGCGCTCGCCTGCTGTATTTAGACATGATTTGCTTATCCCGTAGTTCAGCTTTAACAGTCCTTTTAGCAGATATGCAAAAGCCTTGGCAATAAGAAGAGAAATTGTTTATCTACAAAATGTTAAGAAAAGAAATTGTGAGGCTTTCTATATCAGTTTTGGATACAGATGTGTTCCTACAGCTCCTGGGGAAAAGAGATAGAGGTCTTGTATTGCCTTCGTTTCATCTTTGCCTTTCAGAAAAAGGGTGAGAACAGTTATGCCTGAGCACTACAGATCCAGGCTTGGAGGACACAGACTGTGTGCCTGAGTACAAAACTGGAACTGTAACGATCACAACTGTTTCTCTCCAGCGTTACTGATATAAGACGACTTGAAGTTGCTAAAGGAAACCAGCTGTGAAGTTGAAACTCCCCAAGGGAGATGTATTTTTTTTTTGGATGCCGTGTTATTTTGGTCTATTGACATAATGCATAAGGACAAATAATTCTAAAATAGCCTTTCTTATCAAATGCTAAGAATCCATGTAAAAGTAGAAGTACAAAGCAGCTCTGACACATAATACACAGCAGCCCACATTGGAGTGTGTGATCACACTTTGCAAAGCCTAAAGGAGCAATAATGCTTATGTACTGGGACCACTGCCAAATCAGTACTGGTACTGGCCAAGAGGAGAGCCTCGTGTTGCAGCAAAATGTACAGTTTTATTACAACAGGGTTTACAGGAGCTTAGATCAATGTACTATCGCAGAAACCTGCCCATATTACAATTGATGGATTTGCAAGATTGTTAGTCCAGGCGTGATGAAAACTATATACTAATTAGATATGAGGTTAATGGAGGTATTCCATTGTCAGTTTTCAGTTACAAAGCTGGAGTCTGGTGTGTATGGAAATTAAGTTTTTTCTTTCTTTCGTTAGAGAACTTTATAAAATATTTGTCTTTTTACAGCAAACGAGTTAAAGCAGTATAAAGCCCAAAAGCTTACCAGTTCTTAGATGTAATGGCTGCATTACTGGTACTTTTTAGGCTTTATTTTATTTTCACCTGGTGATCCGACCAGTAAATATACTGTTTTTCAAAAGAACAAACTCTCCTGCAGATGTAGCAGTTAGAGGGTTGAGACAAACCATTTAACACTGACAGGGGTGCTTACAGTCTTTCTTTCGTTAGAGAACTATATAAAATATTTGTCTTTTTACAGCAGAAGAGTTAAAGCAGTATAAAACCCAAAAGCTTACCAATTCTTAGATGGAATGGCTGCATTAGTGTTATTTTTTAGGCTTTGCAGGTTTTTAGGCTTTCTTTATTTTATTTTCACCTCGTGATCCGACCAGTAAATCTACTGTTTTTCAAAAGAACAAACTCTCTTGCAGATGCAGCAGTTTTGAGACAAACCATTTAACACTGACAGGAGTGCTTACAATTTTTCTTTTGTTAGAGAACTATATAAAATATTTGTCTTTTTACAGCAGAAGAGTTAAAGCAGTATAAAACCCAAATGCTTACCAGGTCTTAGATGTAATGGCTGCATTACTGTTACTTTTTAGGCTTTCTTTATTTTATTTTCACCTGGTGATCCGACCAGTAAGTCTACTATTTTTCAAAAGAACAAACTCTCCTGCAGATGCAGCAGTTAGAGGGTTGAGACAAACCATTTAACACTGACAGGGGTGCTTACAATCTTTCTTTTGTTAGAGAACTATATAGAATATTTGTCTTTTTACAGCAAAAGAGTTAAGTCAGTATAAAACCCAAAAGCTTACCAGTTCTTAGATGTAATGGCTGCATTACTGGTACTTTTTAGGCTTTATTTTATTTTCACCTGGTGATCCGACCAGTAAATCTACTGTTTTTTCAAAAGAACAAACTCT
Source organism: Staurois parvus (assembly GCF_062004578.1). NCBI lineage: Eukaryota > Metazoa > Chordata > Amphibia > Anura > Ranidae > Staurois > Staurois parvus. Next base: position 5,601,546 of record NW_028317953.1, read on the forward strand.
CCTGCAGATGTAGCAGTTAGAGGGTTGAGACAAACCATTTAACACTGACAGGGGTGCTTACAATCATCAGTGTTTATTTATGTAAACCTCTATCCCAAAAGAAAAAAAAACTGTTTGCGGTCACTGCTTATAAAGTATTGGGTGGAGTTTGTTTTCAATTAGTTAGTGTATTTCACCCGAATCGCTAATTGAACATGACCTTAATAATAAATATATCAATACATTTATTAATTAGTTTATTAATACATTAAAAAATAAAGTATATATCTATTAACCACTTGCCCTCCAGAGGATTTACCCCCCCTTCGCTGTAGTACTTTAACTGACCATTGCGTGGTCATGCAACGCTGCATCCAAATGAAATATATGTACTTTTTGTCCAACAAATAGAGCTTTCTTTTGGTGGTATTTAATCACCTCTGCATTTTTTATTTTTTGCGCTATAAACAAAAAAAGACTGACAAGTTTGAGAAAAAAAAACTATATTTTTGACTTTTTGCTATAAAACATATCCAGGAAAAAAAATATAAAAAATCTAATTTCGTTATAAATTTAGGCCAAAATGTATTCTGCTACATGTCTTTGCTAAAAAAAAATCCCAATATTTGTAAATTAATTTGTTTACATGAAATTGATAGCATCTACAAATGGCAGTATATACTGTCATTTTATTTTTATTTATACTAGTAATGGCGGTGATCAGCGACTTATAGCGGGACTGCGGCAGGCATTGTGACACTGGGGGGGAACGGACTGTCACTGACATCCCCAGTAACACTAATACAGTGATCAGTGCTAATAAAAAGCACTGACACTGTACTAATGACACTGGGCAGGAGGGGGTAACATCCAGGGTGATCAAAGGGTTAACTGTGTGCTGTGTGTTTTTCACATTATGTATGTGTTCTGTTTTACTATGTAAGCATGCTGCTTTGTATTGCTCTGCTATGCAGAGCAATACAAAGCAGCATGCTGGTGCTGACAGGGGAGTGATCTGTATTGTTTACATACAGACCTCTCCCCTGTCAGTGTTCCTTCGCAATCGCTGGATGCCGGCAGGGAATCTCTGGTCAGGACCCGGTGATCGACAGCTGAAGCGGCCCCTACCTGGAAATACAAAATTGCGTATATATACGTGATTTTGCACAGCCCTGTAGCAGTAATTCTGCTATAGTGTAGTCGGAAAGCAGTTAATATGTTTATTAATACATTTATTAATAGAATAAATAAATCAATATAATAAAAATATGCATAATCAAATAGAGATTTTGGGAACTGCCAGGTTGTAGGTGAAGGTCAGGTATCCCTACTGCACATGCTTGTTACAGCTACCGAAATAATACATATCATTACCAACTCTGCTAGGCAAAGCACAGTGTTCCAATACCCGTGTACACCTTATTAGTTTTGGTATGGGTCACATTTATCATTAGGTGTATTTAATAATGCCGTGTTCAGTAAGCCTTTGCAATCATTAAAAATGTACTTTACTGAGTTCACACCAGTGACGTTTAATTGCTGCAGGGTTATTACACTTTGCACTTGGACAATGAGCTTACAAATGATGTGATAGAAGAGAAACTCCTACGAGCTTATTGAATAAAGCAGCGCAAAGATCCAAGAGAATGTGCAAGGTACAGCAAGCCCACAGATCATTTCATAAATGCTTCAGTTACAGCCATTTGAATACTGGTTGCTATAGGTTACTTCATTTGTACTTCCTTACTAGATGCTGGCCATAATTGACCCAGACCCTAGTCGGAAAACCCTATGAAGGTGGGTGGGGATCACGCCACTTAGGAGTTCCACAACGAGGCAATTCCCCATACTAACAATGTCAGACAGGCCTGTTTTTTTGCACATGGAGATTGTCCTCCTGGTTGTTTGTCCAACTTAGGAGGAAAAAAATTGTGTTTGACGTGCACCACTTCAATCTGTGGAGCAAAGCCCATGATGGACAATGGAAGGGGTTGGTGCAACCCACTTTGCAAGGGTTAAATGCTTGTTATGTCTAGCTGTACTGGAATAAGGAGAAATACTTACCTTAGTCTGCGCCCCGGCAGGGTCCCTTAAGTAGTGTGACCAGTCCCCCACAGCCTCCTCTGCTGTCACATGCTTGCTCCCTCTACATCCATTTTACGCAGTGGTGTATTTAGGTTTTGTGCTGCCCTAGGCAACACAAAAATCGGCATCCCCCCCAGAGAGAGCCTGACACCAGCGAACACCACCCCCCTGTCCCCCCATGGACAGCGCCTGACATTCACCAACAACACCCCTAAGAGAGAGCCTTCCACTACCACCCCCCATACACCGGCCACCGAACCCCCTGGAGAGAGAGAAAGACATTGATCTGCACAGCTCCAGACATCCCTGGAAATGAGAGTTTGGGCTTTGCATACACCATAACGCTGCCTGCAGCCTGTCTCGGATCTTATCTAGTCCCCATGCCACGTGTGTCCCTTCTTCCTGAGGGAGCGCTGCCCCCCTGAAAAATGGCAGCTTAGGCAAATGCCTTGATTTCCTTGTGGTAAATATCTCCCTGATTGCAGAGCTAATAGCTCTGAATTGTATGTGATGATGACATCTAGGGACCAGGAACTTCACGGAACAGAGGACAGTGCCAGAGCTGACCCGACAGGGATACAGGGTAAGTTGTAATACAGGTTCCTCACCCCCTCTAAACACAATGAGCAATTAACCCTTGTAGTGTAGGGAAAGGGGGAGGGGTGATTTTTTTCCTTTATTCCTGGAGTTGGCATTTAATTATATTTGCAGATTTCAAATTCTTAAAAATGACATTAACATGTTAGCCCCAGTTCATACTGCTGTGACTTTGCATGCAACTTGCGGTACATAAAGTCCAGACACAATATTCCCAACACATGTGCCTGAGAAATGGCTGTTAGATGTCAGTGGGTGTTGCAGCAACCTCCGGGGACCCTGCGTGGCTCCGAAACATTGCCTCTGTAAATATGATGTGATTAAACCTTTGGAGATCCCTGGTGTGCTCGTGACATATTTTCTGCTTTGCGATACATAAAGTTGTATGACAACTGAAAAACTATTTCTTTCAATTGCGTCAGTCCCAATCAATGCGACTCAAGTTGCACCAACTTTGAAGAAGGTTCCTGCACTACTGATGTGATTTTCATGCAACTTGAGTGCCCTAGACTCTTCAAGTCGCATGAAAGTTGCACCACAATGGTGTTGCAACACTGTGAACCAAGCCTTAAAACATATATGTTGTAATAACGTATAGTTTAATTGAACTCAAATGTTGGTTTGTTGAGTTCATTCTCAGCACTGCCATACAATAGGTATTTACTTAAAGAATAACATTGTTCATAGATTGTAAGCTCAAAAGAGCAGGGCCCTCGATCCCCTCATGTTTTGCATTGTATTGGTATTGTTCTGTCACATGTTCTGTCCCCCTTAGTAATGTAAAGCGCTGAGCGAACTATTGGCGCTTTATAAATACTGTATAATAATACTGTATAATAATAATGTGTTCCTATAGTTACATACTTTATCTTGGCACACAATTGAAAAACAGTCTGTAAAAGTTGTAACATAACAAATTCATTGTGGATTTTGCAAAATGTTTGCTGCTTGCTGGGCTGCAGTTGGTAATTAGGTCCACAGTGCATGTTAGTTATTCGGGGACTCTGCCAAAAATTGTTTGGAACACTGTAACATTTCTCAGCAAGTCCCAGGGCTCATGTGTGCTCTAAAAATCTTCTTATACAAGATGTATATTTTCTATTTAGTTGCTCACGATGCTTGAATTTCTACATTGCAGAAGTGTCACTGCACAGGGCTCTTGGTCTTTGAGACCATTGTTTCATGAACACGAGAAGCCTAAAGCTAAGCTTGGATATATTGGAGTCCATGTAATGGCACTGACCCACAGGGAATATAAAGTTTACACATACAATAACAATTACTATCAAAATTGAAAGAACAAGTACAATTACAGGACTGTCCATTTATCAGCCAATGGGGATGTCATGATGGAATTCATAACTTTCTATGAAACAAGTTTGAAATAGACTAATGTATTGTATATAGTAATGTTAACAGTAATGTTTGCTTCTATTGGTTAGAAGTATCTAGTCTGCTTCCTTCATTAATTATTGCGCCTGAATTTTACTCCTAAATTTGGCATTTATAAAATGTTACTTTTAAATCTCCAATTAGATTTTGACATAAGGTTACATTTAGAAATTGTAGACTTTTTAACTGAGAATTGGAAAACCCTAAAAATGTGACCTTGGTGGCCTCTTGCTCTTCATGGTGAATTGCTCACAAGAGGGACATCGATCAGAATACCTGAGCATGGAGCATAACAAAAATGTAGAACAGTGGCTTGGCTATGGACATTTGAATAATTACATATTCATAAAAAAGTGAAACAAATATTTAAAACAAGCCATGAATGACCTCTGTAGTTTTAGGCACTGTGGAGTAATTCATCCTCAAGAAGCAGTAAAGTAATTTAAGTTGTGACTCAGCATATCTACACTCCCCCTTCTCTGTGCATTGGCTCTGTGTTTAAATAAGAGATTGGAAGCTGGTCAGCCTGTCAGCTCAATGGCAGGGGGAACAAGATAATCTATTAGGACAAATTAAAGTGAAAGCACTTTATACCGTAAACTTTAAGGATGAATTATTCCAAAATGCCTGCAACTACATTTTAAACTTTATTTACTTTGCTATGGGGAAGTGCAATTAACATTATTATTATTGCTCTCTGTACTGCATGATTGAATAAGCATTGTTAAGCAGAACAGTACAAATGTTGGGGCACATCTCCAAACTGTCATTTATATGTTTGTTGCTCAGAATACAAGTCCTGCAATTGCTCTTATGCTTTCCTAGTAGGTTGTATTTTTACACTGGCTTACCATTTTCGTAAAAAGAGTCCTCCACATTATATTGCTTAAAGTGTTACTAAACCCAGGACCCTGCATTCACTATATCTGGTTTCCCACAGTACACAGAACATGGAAATGCAATTATTTTAGTAAATATAAACTGCTAAATACTGTCAGGGATCCCGGCGCCTCGGCGGTGCGCGCATGCGCAGAGCGCCGACTCGTCCGATCCAGAGAGCACTAATCCTAGGCGATCGCGGCGGCGGCCGCGCATGCGCACTAGCGATCGCGGCCGCACCAATGAGAGCACAGGGCAGCCTATTTAAACCTGCCCTGTGCATCTCCAAATCGCCTTCTGGTCTTGTCCTGTTCCTGTGTTCCTGGTTAATCCTGTGTTCCAGATACCTTGTTGCCGACCCAAGCCTGTCCTGATCCTGCTGCCTTCTCCAGCTCTGACCCCTGGCTACGTCCTGACTATTCTTTACCTGTTCCTGATTGCCTGATCTCCCATTACTGAACCCGGCTTGTGACCCGTTATTCTTCTGCCTGCTGCTCTGCACTGTCTGCTCCGCTGTACTGACCCGGCCCGTCTGACCACGCATACCTCTTCACGTCTGGCTCTCACCTGCTCTACGCCATTGGCGTCCGCCTCTACCACAGCTGGTATTCCTCAGGGGTCGCGACCTGGTCTCGGGCTGCTTCAAGTCCATCCCCACCATCAGGGGCTCTGGTGAACCAGCAGACTGAGGCTTAGACTCCGCGCCCTGGGGAATTCCGGCCAGTGGGCTGCTAGAGGCTACCGCCAGTCGGTTGCTGACAGAACCAGAAGGCCATTACTGAGCCAGGAAGAGGTCCCGCACCATGGACGAGATCTGCCAGCACCTGGCGGCACTTACTGAGATGGTGAAAACACTTCAGGTACACGCATCTGGAGGGCCGAATTCAGACTCTAACCGTTCCTGCAGCCACGGCGAGCACATCTCTGGCCCAGGATTCCACGGAATCAACCGCCAGAGGGGTCATCACCATCCCTCCACCAGAACCTAGAGTACCTACACCTGAGCGTTTTAGTGGGGATCGGAAACAGTTCAGGGCCTTCCAAAACTCCTGTCTGCTTTACTTTAAACTGCAACCCCGAACCTTTGCATCAGAATCAGTACAAGTGGGATTCATTATTTCCCTTTTGCAGGGGGAACCTCAAGGCTGGGCCCATCGCTTGATGGAGGATCATCATTCACATTTAGACTCTGTGTCCTCATTTTTCCTCATTTTTCCAGGCAATGTCCCAACTGTACGATGATCCACAACGATCCGCCTCGGCCGAGGCGACTTTACATACCCTGCAACAGGGTCGCCGGGCAGCGGAGGATTATGCGGCAGAATTCACGCGCTGGAGCAGGGATACACAATGGAACGACGCAGCTCTACGTCACCAGTTTCGGCTGGGCCTGTCCGAACCTGTCAAGGATGAGCTGGCCAGAGTTGATGTACCTAACACACTGGAAGAGTTGATTCAAGTGGCCATCTAAATCGACCGCAGGCTGCGGGAACGCCGGCAAGAACGGGCCAATTCAAATTTCAGACCAACATGGACGCTACCCCGGGTTCCGTTTCAACCTACTCCCCCAAGTGGAAATCGAGTGGAAATGGCTGATGGGCCCGAACCGATGCAGATCGGAGTGCTGCGGCCCTCTCTGACATTTGAAGAGCGCCAGAGGCACCGACTGAACAACTTATGTTTATACTGCGGAGCAGCCGGCCATATCGTCCGTTCATGTCCAAAGAAGATACGGAAATTTGCTTCAGTGGCCTCAGCCGTGTCTTCTTCATGCCTAAGCAATGCGACTCCCGTTTCTGTGCCTGTCTCGTTCCAACTCCCTGGGAGAATCGTACCAGCGATGGCTATTATCGACTCAGGAGCATGTAGCTGCTTCATTGACCTGGGCTTCGCAGCTCACCAGCAAATCCCGTTACAGACCAAGGAGCATGGTCTGAATATATTTCTGGCAGACGGGTCCTGGATAAAATCCGGACTAGTAGATCGAGAAACCCCACCAATCCACACTACAATAGCCGGACACCACCAGGAGTACCTCCGTTTGGACGCTATCGCGTCCCCCTGTCTCCAGTGATCCTGGGACTTCCGTGGCTACGAGCTCACGACCCTCACATCGACTGGAGATCAGGGGCAATTCAGTTCACGTCCTCGTATTGTCAGGAACACTGTGGCCTCAAGACACCCGGAGTCACTCGGTCTCTGTGCTGTGTAACCATGGAGGAAGAATTAGCCCAAACTATTCCTGTGGCCTATCACGCCTATCTAGATGTTTTCAGCCCGCGGGGAGCGGACATCCTTCCCCCGCACCGGGCATATGACTGCCCAATCGACCTCTTGCCAGGTTCTGAGATTCCGTTTGGCCGAATCTTCCCTCTATCAGAACGGGAGTTGGGGGCCTTGAAAGAGTACATCGAGGAGAACCTCAGAAAAGGATTTATCCGGCCGTCCACATCTCCCGCGGGTGCCGGAATTTTCTTTGTCAAAAAAAAAGATCAGTCGCTGAGACCCTGTTTGGACTACCAGGAACTAAACAAAATCACAGTTAAGAACCGCTATCCTCTTCCCTTAGTCCCCGAATTATTCCAGAGGCTAAAGGCGGCCTCCATCTTCACAAAATTGGATCTCAGGGGAGCCTACAACTTGGTCCGTATCCGGGAAGGAGATGAGTGGAAGACGGCTTTCCGCACCCGATTCGGGCACTTTGAGTACCTGGTTATGCCATTCGGGTTGTGCAATGCCCCAGCCACATTCCAACACTTTGTCAACAATATCTTCAAGGATTATCTGGATATCTTCATAATCGTTTACCTGGATGATATCCTAATCTTCTCACCATCCCTGGAAACACACCGAAGCCACGTTCGAAACGTATTGGAGCAACTTCGCCAACACGGACTTTTTGCAAAAGCAGAAAAATGCAGCTTCGAGCAAGACAGCATCCAGTTCCTGGGGTTGGTCATCTCCACCTCAGGAATTGCAATGGACCCTCAGAAAATTTCTGTAATTCTGGAATGGCCAGTCCCAACAGATAAGAAAGGGGTGCAACGCTTTATCGGTTTCTCGAACTTCTATAGAAAATTCATTAAGAATTTCTCAGGATTGGTGTCACCTATCACCCAACTTACCAAAACAGGAATACGATTCCACTGGACGCCGGAAGCGCAGGCGGCCTTCGAGACCTTGAAAAAACTATTCACGGCTGCTCCCATCTTAAGCCATCCAGATGCATCCCGGCCATACATTCTGGAGGTTGACGCATCCGAAAATGCAGTTGGTGCTATTCTATCCCAAAGAGGAGGCGTAAAAGATTTCATGCACCCAGTCACTTTTTTCTCCAGGACACTCACGCCCGCGGAGAAAAATTATGACATCGGGGATCGGGAACTCCTGGCAATTAAAGCCACGCTTGAGGAGTGGAAATACCTCCTGGAAGGAGCCCTGCATCCAGTTCTGGTCTATACCGACCACAAAAATTTAGAGTACCTTAGAACAGCTAAGCGCCTTAGACCTCGGCAAGCCAGATGGGGGCTGTTCTTCTCTAGGTTCTCCTTTCACATAACCTACCGGCCTGGCACCAAAAACACAAAGCCCGACGCCCTGTCAAGAATGTTCGAAGACTCCAAGGAAGTTCCTAAACCCGATACCATCTTGCCAGCCGGTAACTTCCTGCTTTTGCAATCTGAGCTCTTGTCCAAGTTACAGGCCGCATCCATGGGAGCCCCTTACCCACCTGGGGTCTCGGTCCGAAACAAGGAAGGGTTGCTATGGAAGGAGGAACAGATCGTGATTCCCGAAGAGGCTCGAACTCTGGTCTTGGGATACTGTCACGATCACCCGCTAGCAGGACACTTCGGGATAAGCAAGACATTAGAGCTGACCCAGCGCATGTTTTGGTGGCCCAATATGGCCAAGGACTGTGAAGTATACGTCAAAACCTGCACCATATGCAACAGGAGTAAGCCAACACGGAGCAAAGCTTGGGGCCTACTACGACCCTTACCAGTGCCCGACAGACCTTGAAGTATGGTGTCGATGGATTTTATCATAGATCTGCCACCTTCTCAAGACCACACTGCCATATTCGTGGTGGTTGACCGCCTATCTAAGATGGCTCATTTCCAACCGCTCAAGAACACACCCTCTGCTCCCGAGACCGCCCAGCTTTTCATCAAAGAAATGGTAAGACTCCATGGAGTCCCTAGAAACATAGTATCAGACCGGGGGGTCCAATTCACGTCAAGATTTTGGAGAGACCTATGCGAAATACTAAAGATCAAGTTGTCATTTTCCTCAGCATACCACCCGCAGACAAATGGGCAGACGGAGCGAACCAACCAGACGCTAAAACAATACCTCAGGTGCTATACCTCTTTCCTACAGGACGACTGGTTGGCACTCCTACCTTTAGCAGAGTTTGCATACAACAACGCAAATCACTCCGCCACCCAACAATCTCCATTCTACGCCAACTATGGGTTCCACCCCACCTTCCTTCCGGAATTGATTCCAGAAAGCCCAGTGCCAGAAGCACGGGACACCGTGAATTTCTTTACGACTAACAACAAATTGTTACAAGAAGCCGTAACAAAGGCTCAGGAGGATAATAAAAGAGCATTCGATAAAAGAAGAAGGGGGGAATTGGCCATACAACCAGGAGATCAGGTATGCTTAGCAAACACCAACCTGAGAATGGCCTGTCCATCAAAAAAGTTGGCACCCAAGTTCATAGGCCCATTTTCGGTGAAAAGAAAGATCAACGAGGTAGCCTTCGAATTGGCACTCCCCGAATCCTTTCGTATACACCCGGTATTCCACGTGTCTCTATTGAAACCTGCAACTCTTGATCCGTTCCTGGATCGCAGATCAAGCCCTCCAGTAGCCGTAGACATTGACGGAGAGGAAGAGTTCGAGATAGAGGCAATCTTGGATTGTAGGAAGAGAGGAGGTCAAGTTCAATACCTGATTAAATGGAAAGGCTACGGCCCAGAGGAAAATTCATGGGAACCAGCCCAGAATGTTCACGCCCCCAGATTAATCCGTGAGTTTCAGTGCAACCATCCACAATGGAGATGTCGTGTTGGCATCCGGAGGCTGCCCGTAAGGGGGGGGCAATGTCAGGGATCCCGGCACCTCCAGCGAGCACTGAATCCTAGGCGATCGTGGCGGCGGCCGCGCATGCACACTAGCGATCGCGGCCGCACCAAAGAGAGCACAGGGTGGCCTATTTAAACCTGCCCTGTGCATCTCCAAATCGCCTTCTGGTCTTGTCCTGTTCCTGTGTTCCTGGTTAATCCTGTGTTCCAGATACCTTGTTGCCGACCCAAGCCTGTCCTGATCCTGCTGCCTTCTCCGGCTCTGACCCCTGGCTACGTCCTGACTATTCTTTACCTGTTCCTGATTGCCTGATCTCCCATTACTGAATCCGGCTTGTGACCCGTTATTCTTCTGCCTGCTGCTCTGCACTGTCTGCTCCGCTGTACTGACCCGGCCCGTCTGACCACGCATACCTCTTCACGTCTGGCTCTCACCTGCTCTACGCCATTGGCGTCCGCCTCTACCACAGCTGGTATTCCTCAGGGGTCGCGACCTGGTCTCGGGCTGCTTCAAGTCCATCCCCACCATCAGGGGCTCTGGTGAACCAGCAGACTGAGGCTTAGACTCCGCGCCCTGGGGAATTCCGGCCAGTGGGCTGCTAGAGGCTACCGCCAGTCGGTTGCTGACAAATACCTTTTCTCATCAGCAGTTGGAGCAGTCCTGTGACTCCTAAGAGTGTCCAGCAGAGCACATGTAAAGCTTGTAGAAGGAGTTTTCTTTCTACTTTAGGAGGATGCAAAACCCTTGACCTCTGCCTGGACAGTGCTTTTTGGCCCTGTACTGATCACATGCACTCTCGCAAGAAAAAAAAACATCTTGAGCAATACACACTAAACTGAGCATGTACAGAGTGTCTCCACAATGTGTCTTATCAGGGGATAAGAGGGAGACACTGGAAGAAGGGGAGAATCAGAGAAGACAGGATCAAACAGTGTTTTTACACAATGCAGAGGATTAGCCCCTTAGGTTTCACAGTGAGTATAACAAGCATGCTTTACTGCATATAAAGACTGATTTTACTATTGTTGGTTTAGTAACACTTTAAGTAGAAAATGCTACCTTGTTTATGTGACAATTCTGGATATTTTAATAATTGCACATCTATGTGTCTGCTGATTTGATGTAGAGTAATACATCTTCAGACTAATACAAAGTATCTTGCTGCACATTATTAAAGTAGCATGGTGGAAATTGCTGTTGGATTTGTAAGCTGATGTTAAAACTATGACCAAGCCTATCTTCCTAGAGATCCCCGTCACTCATGTGACTAGTAGCTAGCAATGGCCATAACCAGGAAGGGCCAGATAATAAATAGTGTGTTCCCTGTACTCCTTGTCTTCACTTTCAGTTCTCACCTGTGCTCCACTAAGCAGATGCATATACACACTCCATAGAGATGAATTGAGGAGCCCAGTTTGGCTCACTAAAACTGATTTCTCAGCTCACTTATGGCAGATCAGTAACATTGCAATGATATTAAAGGCAATTAAAACTAATAATAATAATAAACATGACATACTTACCTACTCTATGTCATGGTTTTGCACAGAGCAGCCCCGATCCTCCAGTTCTTGAGTCCCCCACTTGCGCTCCTCTCCCCTCTCTCCTGTTGAGTGCCCCCAGAGCAAGTAGCTTGCTATGGGGGCACCCAAGCAGGCTTGCTCCCAAACCGCTGCTCCTACATGTCCACACACAGAGTGCAACTCGGCCCCTGCTCTCTCTTCATTGGCTCACTGGCTGTGATTGACAGTACTGGGAGCTAATGGCTCCCGATGCTGTCTCAGCCAATGAGGCGGGAGACTCCCGGGAGAGCCGCTGCTCTCGTGCACATCGCTGGATCCAGAAAGGGCTCAGGTAAGTATTGGCAGGGGCTAGGGCGGCTGCTGCGCACAGAAGGTTTTCTTTACCTTTATGCATAGAATGCATGAAGCTAAAAAACCTTGAGCCGCTACAACCACTTTAACTATTAGATTATTGTGAGTTTCACACTCAGGACTCATTTACTTTTTAGGCACAAATTCCTTCAGGGGCATGGCTTGCTGGGTGCTGTGTGTGTCAATGTATGCGCACAGCCCTGACTGGGAGCATGAACACGTCTCCTTTAGGAGTGGCTACTTATAGGAGAAGCCCACAAACAGGGTGGGGCAGTGGTTGTGTGATTGGCCAGCTAAACAAAAGTACAAACATTCAAGAAAGGGAGCTATACACAATGTGTAAGTATGGACTTCCTTGAATAAACTTAAAAAAAATAAGCATTAGCATTTAACAACACTTTCATCTTTTGCAGATATTTTATGGTTTCAGACACTTGAAACAGCATCACAGATCATACAAAGCCAGTTGAATGTCTCAGAGGAGGGACAAGCTTTCCTTGTCTTTAACAGTAAATAAGTGTAGAGCTAGAGCTGGGCTTTCTTATTATACACCCCAGTATGCAGAGCACACATGTTTATTTTAAAAACACAAATTCGAAATAAATAATCATTCTAAAAAGTTTAAAAACTTAAGTATAAAATACCACTATTACAATGCACTTTTGTTTCAGAAAATGGAATAATCTTTCAGGTGTGAGTATTATATGTATATTTACATTTTAAAAGAAACAAGTATATCTTTCTGTATAAGCATTGAGACATTTAAAGTGTCGCTAAACCCACATCATAAAAAATTATCAATACATGCTGTTGTTTATACTCACTTATTAACTATGGGATTTGTTTTCTGTATTCTGCAAAAAAAACTGATTGATCCCACTGCTCTCTATCTCCACCTTCTGTTCAAGTTCATGTCCCCAATTCAGCTGGGGATTTTGCAGCTGTAGTGGCAAATCTGCACGTGCTCAGTTTTCGGTGAGTTTTTATGCTGAGCATTTCCTCCCTGTCACATCTGAGCAGCCCATGTGACTATAGAGTCACACATGTGGGCGTATACACAGTGGTAAATGACAGCCCATTCCGTCCCTCCTCCTCCATGCCCACTAACCAGCTAAGCAAATAATGAACATTATTACTAATAATAATATCAACATTAATAATAAAATAATAGGAATGCAGGCAATTGTGATTTATGAATTGTATGATTCTCTGCAAATCAGACATATTTGCATGGATACACAGTATACAGACTGAAAAAATATACAGTTTGCAGATGGCTTAGTTTTTGAAGTGACTCATTATTTTTTTCCTGGAATTACTGCTGTGCCTCAGTGTACACACGCTCTCTATTTGTAGCATTACTTAATGAATTGATGCATGTGAGTACACATCCAAATTGCTCCATTGCCCCTTAAAAGTGTCATGAAGTTAGATTTTGGTTGACTGTTGCTGGTGTAGTTCTATCCTCTGCTATCACAATCACCTGCTTGTTTGGCTTTGCTTAAAGCGGAGCTCCACCCAAAAGGGGAAGTTCCGCTTTAAGTCTTTGTCCCCCCACTCCCCATTAAGGATTAGCACCTTTGGGGAGGGGTGGAGGAGTGGGTACCCGAATTTAACAGGTACCCGCTCCCATTTCCGCTGTGATCGCCTAAGGCAATCGGAAGCAGAAGTTGTCCTCCCCCCTTCCCTCCCCGTAGTCTTCTGGGACATGTGACAGGTCCCAGAAGACTATTGGGCCATTCACAAAGCGCAGCACTTCTCGCGCATGGGCAGTGGGCACCCGGCTGTGAAGCTGCAAGCTGTCACAGCCAGGTGCCCACACTGAAGATGCTGGCACCAGGGAGAGAAGACGGCTGGTGAAACCAGCCATGGTGAGGACACCGCTGGATCAAGGGACAGGTAAGTGTCTGTGTTTTAAAAGTCAGCAGATACAGTTTTTGTAGCTGCTGACTTTTATTTATTTATTTATTTATTTCAGGTGGAACTCCGCTTTAAATACCTTATGTCTATTGCATTTATTGGGAGAGTCATCCTCTCTGAAGCTGGCCATACACGGTTATTTGGGGGGGGGGGGTTCAGCCTGAAGGTTGAAAAAAACACAAACAAGATAAATGGAGGAATACCCCCTCCCCAAGCCGGACATTGTATTGTGACAACGGCACCCACTGCTGTCACAATACACTGATCAGCGGTTAGTGCCGCTGATTGAGAAATGTTTTCTAACTTGTCTCTTTGACAGTCAAACTATTTACTGTTGATCGGGGAAGGCCACACTGATAAAAAATTGGCTGGTATGTATGTGAGCAGCCTGCCTATTTGTCCTGTTTACTATTATAACTGAGAGTAAAGTGAAAAAGTTCCACATTTTGGATTGTCACAAGGAACAGAGAGGAAAACGTCCAATGGGGACACCAGTTCTGGCAAACCTGGTGAAAACCAGGGATTATCTCACTTGGGAGAGATTTCCTCTCAATTCCTGTTTTGGCTATGAAACAGATGTAAAAAAAAAACTGTCAGGGGTTATAAACCTCTCTTACTCTGTCCAAAATGAAAAAGAAATTGCCTTGAAATCTACTATAACTCTTTCTCTTTTTCTTATTTTGCTTGGAGATGAATTTTAAGTCAGTCGTCTATTCCCATGATAATCTTAGAGTATTCAATTACCACCTCTCCTGTTAATGAGGAACTATATCGGTTCTGACTCAGCTTTATTTTGGTGGTATTTGATCACCAGTGCGCTTTTTATTTTTTGCGCTATAAACAAAAAAAGACCAAAAATTTTGAAAAAGTAAAACAATATTTTTTACTTTGGGCTATAAAAAATATATAGTAAACTCAAAGTTAGTCATAAATTCAGGCCAAAATGTATTCTGCTACATGTGTTTGGTAAAAAAAATCTCAATAAGTATATATTGATTGCTTTGTGTGAAAGTTATAGCGTCTACAAACTATGGTATAGATACTGCAATTTACGCCATTTTTTGCTATACAACGCTGCACTAGTTTAACTGACAATTGCATGGTCATGCAATATGGTACATAAATGAAATTTATGTCATTTTTTCACACAAATAGAGCTGTCTTTTAGTGGTATTTGATCACCGAAATGAAAGGGGGTGTGCTGTGATAGGGGAGAGGTTTATGGGAAGGCTGGAGGAGTATTTAAACTAGGATGAAGGGGGGAGGGAGAATTAGATTATAACAGGGTAAACAGATCAGACAGGGGTCAGTATTTATTGGTGGGTGGAATGGCGAAAGACGGGGGGGGGGGGGGGGGGGCGGGGGGGGGGGTGAAGGCTATCGCAGATGATACAGATGATAAGAAGGTTTCCATGTTACAAACAACCACTGGAATTGGTACCATTTGTATGAAAATAATATGCAAAATGGTAACATTGTACTACTTTGGTCATAGTAAAATATGAAAAAAAAATCTTAAAAAAGTAAAAAAAATGTAATACAAAATTAAAAATAATAAAAAAATAAAAAAATATATAGATTTTTTTTTTTTCATACTGCCACCAGTCAGTGTCCCTGTTCACCGCTATGCCAGTTATATGATGACGCTGTACTGCACTGGTGACAGTATGTAAAAAAAAAATAGTGAAAATAATTTTTTTCATTTTTTCATTTTCCGAAAAATTATGACAAAAAAAATACAACTTCAAAAAACTCGCCATTCCTCTTATGAAGTACGTCGGACTGTCTACTCTGCAAAAAGGGGTCATTTGGGGATATCTGTACTATTCTGACTTTCTTGGACCTCAAGAAATTAGATTGGCTGTCAGTACTTCAGGATTGATCAATTTTCAGATCTATACCATAGTTTGTGAACTCTATAACTTTCCTACAAACTAAATAATACATCCTAATTTGGGTTATTTTCACCAAAGACATGTAGCAGAATACATCTTGGCCTAAATTTATGAAGAACAATTATTTATTTGTAAACTTTTATAACAGAAACAAAGAAAAACGTGTTTTTTTTTTCAAAATTGTTGGTCTTTTTTGGTTAATTTAGCAAAAAACTAAAAACCCCAGCGGTGATTAAATACCACCAAAAGAAAGCTCTAGTTGTGTGAAGAAAATGATAACATTTTAGTTTGGGTACAATGTTGTATGACCGCGCAATTGTCATTCAAAGTGTGAGACCGCTGAAACGTGAAAACTGGCCTAGGCAGGAAGGTGTAAAATTGCCCGGTATTGAAATGGTTAAACCTACTACAGGACAATTTTATGGTATAGTCTATAGAAGCACCTACTAGGAATGATGCTCTGCTGGACCTAGTAATCTCAAACCATGCAGAGTTTATTCCGAATGTCCATATAAAAGAACATCTGGGTAGCAGTGACCATAACATGATTTCATTTATTGTTAGCTGTAAACAGCGAGCACCTACAGGAAAAATAAAAACGCTCAATTTCAAGAGAGCTAATTTTCCAAGGCTGAGAGCTGCTCTCCAAGACTTAGACCGGGAGGGAATATTTGCATCAATGAACACAACACAGAAATGGGAGTTCTTCAAAAAGACTGTAAGTCAACACACTGCAAAATATATTCTAATGAGCAACAAGTTTAAAAGGCCAAAAATCAAACCTAAGTTAAAAAAGCTATAGATAATAAGAAAAAAGCTTTTATTAAATATAAAAATGAAGGAACGCTATCATCGTTTAAATATTACAAAGAATATAACAGAATATGCAAAAAGGAAATAAAGGCAGCAAAAATTTAAACCGAACGACAGATTGCAATAGATAGCAGGACCAACCCCAAAAAATTCTTTAAATATATTAATAGTAAAAAGGTCCGGTCCAAGCATGTAGACCCTTTACAAAATATTCTACAGTGGGTGACTAGGGACAAAGAGAAGGCAAATTTATTAAATACCTTCTTCAGCTCTGTGTATACAAAGGAGCATGGGAGAGCTCTTGTCCATAATGGGCAAGGTATTGACACAGCTCCAGATGATCCACATTGGCTCACAATTGATATGATCCAAAAATATTTAGACAGTGTAAAAGTGAATAAACACCTGTAACGGATGGCATACACCCACGGGTCCTTAAAGAATTGAGCTCTGTCATTTCAAAGCCATTGTTTCTAATTTTTAGGGACTCTTTAATGACTGGCATTGTACCACTGGATTGGCGTAAGGCCAATGTGGTGCCAATATTTAAAAAGGGGTCAAAATCTTTACAAAGTAATTATAGACCTGTTAGTTTAACTTCTATAGTTGGGAAGATATTGGAGAGTATAATAAAAGACCACATAGATGAGTTCTTGCTGGAAAAAAATATTTTAAGCAACAGACAGCATGGATTCATGAAAGAGAGAAGTTGTCAAACAAACCTGTTTTCTTTTTATGAGGGACTGAGCAAAACCTTGGATAGAGGGGTGGCGGTGGATGTGGTATATTTAGATTTTGCAAAAGTGTTTGACACAGTTCCCCACACACGGCTAATGTGTAAGGTAAAGTCTACGGGCTTGGAAAAATCCGTATATAAATGGATAGAAAATTGGCTAAAAGATCGTATTCAGAGAGTAGTGGTTAATGATTCATAATCTGAATGGTCTAGGGTTGTTAGTGATGTACCCCAAGGTTCAGCGTGGGGACCCTTACTTTTTAACGTATTTATAAACAATATAGGGTCTGAGATTGAAAATCCCATTTCAGTGTTTGCAGATGACATCAAGCTGTGCAGTGGAATAACATCCTTACAGGATGTCTTCAACTTACAAGCTGACCTCAATGCACTGTTTAATTGGGCAGCTGTGTGGCAAATGAGGTTTAATGTTGATAAATGTAAGGTTATGCACTTGGGGGCTAAGAATATGCATGCATCATACATACTAGGGGGGGGGTACAACTGGGGGAATCAATGGTGGAGAAGAGTCAGGGAGTTCTGGTAGATCATAAGCTTAATAACATGAAATGCCAAGCTGCAGATTCTAAAGCGAGCAAAATCCTCTCTTGTATTAAAAGAGGTATAGACTCCAGAGAGAGAGATATCATTTTACCCCTGTACAAATTATTAGTAACACCTCATCTGGAATATGCAGTTCAGTTTTGGGCACCAATTCACAAAAAGAACATTGGGGAACTTGAGAAAGTGTAGAGAAGGGCAACTAAACTGATAAGAGGCATGGAGGAGATCAGCTATGAGGAAAGATTAGAGAAACTGAATTAAGAGGGGATATGATCAACATGTATAAATACATCAGTGGTTCATATAGTGAACTCGGTGTAGAGCTATTCACCCTGAGATCATCACAGAGGACAAGGGGGCACTCTTTACTTCTGGAGGATAAGAAATTTAATCTCCAAACACGGAGAGGTTTCTTCACAGTGAGAGCTGTGAAAATATGGAATAGACTCCCTCAAGAGTTGGTTCTGGCCAGTTCAGTGGATTGCTTCAAAAAAGGCCTAGATTGTTTCTTAGATACACAGAATATAACTGGATACTAACATTTATAGGTAAAGTTGATCCAGGGATCGATTGCCTCTCAGAGGATCAGTAAGGAATTTTTTTCCCAGCAGGAGCAAATTGCTTTGA